>NW_026712358.1:3502100-3720070 GCF_030504385.1 Musca domestica
TTCCTGATATTTATTTATTTACATGACATGGAAACAAAGTCAAGTACCAGTAAATAAATTTTAAAAAATAAATAAATACCTACCAACCTGCCCACGTAAATGTCCCTCGCGGGTTAAAAATATGCATTACACCGACATAGGCTAACTAAAAATAAAATGCAATATCCTGTCATTGACTTCGGATAAACAAAACAACAGTTATTTTAAGATTTAATTATGTAAAGTTGTTCTCCCTCCGATTTGGTTTACTTGGTATCTTGACACGGCCGTCATCACCAATGGATCTTTGGCATATAAAACCGACAAAGCACAATAACAAAAACACCAACAACAAATAAGCCAGCAGCAAAATACTCTCATAAATAAATAAAACGAACGAAGGAAGGAACACAACAGCAATGCCAACAACAAAAATATTCTCCGATCTCAGTCAGCAGCAAAGACGGAAACCAAACCGGAGTACAAAGGGCCTGCCTGCCTGACTGCCTGCCTGCCTTATGACAACATATTGTTTATGTTTTTCTGCTTCTTCTTCCCATACTTTTTGTAGTTCAGTGTTTTTTTTTTTCATAAAAAGTATTTTTATAAAAATACATAACCCAAACACACACTCACACATACACCCAGGAGAAGAATCATCGATACGAGAGGATGGAGGCTACAGACGGACGTACAAACATGTGGCTGCTGGTCCATACACACATGTGGAAAAAATGGGAAATTGAAAAACAACAAAAACAACAACAGCAGAAGAACCACTCTCGACACCATGCCGCATCTTATCAAGTGGATTGAGTGAGTGTGACGGTATGGACGGACGGACGGACGGACGGCACAGGGAAGACACTTTTTCGGGTTTACTTTGAGGGGGTCTCCAAAAAGATGTTAAACATCAACTCAACTCGGATCGTTAGTCCGTCTAATCGACCAAACAACACTTGGCAAGCACCATCAAGCAACCGACCGCACATTGCTAGCTGGTTGGGACGGATGTTCCAAGTACGTATGTGTGTGTGCATGGTACAGGGAATTTATGAATTGTTTAGGATGGATTGCTGGTTGGTTGGTTGGCTAAATGCCCATTTGGAGTCGTCACATGTTGGAATGTGATCATTATTGGTTCTGATATTGTGGGAACAGGTAGCTACATTGTTTGCTGGGTTACAAGATATGTTCAAATTTTCATTTTTGTACTGGGCTATGTTGCTGATCGGCGGCAGCAGCAGTTAGTTTGATTTGGTTCTCTTGATTGTGTGTTTGGTCAATTGTTGGCTGGTCGGTTGGCTGATGGAACATGTAGGTATGCGGATGGATGGAACCGTTTGAACGGAAACTAAAGTAAATTAAGACACCGACGATGAGGCAACGGCCAAGAACAGAACAGAATTTATCCAAGCCCAAAAGGGGGAGACGAGATCGCATTATAATAAAGAAAGCTGAAATTGTACACACATGGTTCGAGTACACCACACAAACAGACAAACCGCACAAGAGCACACAAAGCTCAGCTCACTTCAACGTCCGTTTCATTTTTTGTGAAATACATCAATACTGGGGCAAGCAATACCTATCTTCACACACACGCGCACACCACATACATGGCTGCTGAATTATTGAGAAAAAATCTTAGTATACAGGTTGTTTTGCTTAAATGATGCGTAGAAAATGAAAAAGGGGAGAATAATCAAACGAAAGAAATGTAGAAAGATTCCACACATGATAAGCATTGATTTGTTTATGTTCGTTTATTAGGGTAACGATACGAAAAGAGGCACTTTTGGGGTTAAAAGGTGAGTTTGAAGGGGGAAATACTTTCAAAAAGAGTCGTCGGCCTATAGTTATGTGAAAGAAATTCGGAATGTTAGACCCCTGTAGGACATAGTGTGCTTCAGTCCCTCATAGGTATATCATAAATGAGAATAACTTTAGTTAAGAAATACTCTTTGATTTTTTCCAGAGGTCTTATTTTTTACCCTGTTTCCGAGAAACTATTTTTTCCTGGAGGACGGACCCAAGACCACAGATTTTTGACCCGAAAGTCCGGGTTCATGACCCAGGCTACACCCGGATCCACTTACCCGATATAGACCATATAGGTATCATTTGAAATCTAATAAAAAAGGCTACCTATCCAAAAAGTGGTCAAATGATAATTAAAGCTGTTCGGAATTACAATACAGTTACTAAGGAGGGCGACCTAAAGATATACAGGGAGAGATGATAAAACTGCAACCAACTTCAGACTGCTGTCATTTCTAAACCACCCGTCCGACGACAGCTGTTCCACTGACAGCTCATTATATTGTTTACAAGCGTACAAAAGCATTTAGGTGAGAATTTTCTAGAAAAAAAAAGTTATTCGTGATGGAATTCAAGCGTGGTAGTTTGATTTCTTTATACTTGGCTGGAAAACAACAAGTGACTATCGTTCGAGCACTCCAGCATTTAAATGTGAATAAATCTTTTGTGTCTCGTACCATCGCTCGTTACTGTGATACGTGATCCGACGTCAAGGAAGTGGACGGAAGAAAACAACAACATCAGCACAAATGGTTCGACAAGTGAAGAAGCGACTTTATCGAAACCCGCGTCGCAATGGCCGAAAAATGGCTAGTGAGCTGAACATATCGCAATATTCCAATTGGCAGATATTGAAAAATGAGCTCGGGGTAAAGCCATTGAAATTCCAAAAAGTGCAAGAACTTACACCGCAACAGAAAGAAAATAGACTCAAAAGAGCTAAAGAATTGCTTCGCCTGGCCGAAAGTGGTGAAGCGCCGAATGTGGTTTTCTCCGATCAGAAAGCCAGCAGTTTGTAAAACAAACAAAATGATCGTGTGTTACTTGCCAAAGAGGTCAGCTGAATATGTGCACCTTCGGTTGGCCATAAGAACTCAGGTGCCGGCCATGGTGATGGTGTGGGCCACCATAACAGCCGATGGTCGCTCTACGCTCGTATTAATCGACCGTGGCATCACAGTAAATGCCGAATATTATCGCGAAAATATTCTGGACGGTGTATAAAAGCTTTGGGCACGGAAACATTTTGGCCGCAGACCTTGGATATTCCAACAGGATTCAAACTGAGGTTCTTCGCTTCATTTCCAGCGCACAATGGCACCAAAATTTCCGGATACCAAACCGTTGGACTGTTGTGTCTGGAGTATTTTTTGGAAAGCAGGTTGACACCAAAAAATGCCAAAGTGTCGATCACCTTAAGCAAGCTCTTCGCCGGGAATGGGCCAAAATACTGCAGAGCAACATTCGCGCAGCGTTTGACGGTTTCATTTGCCGTTTGAAGGCCATAATTCGTGCCAAAGGTGGCCAATTCGAACAAATCTAAACTTATTCTAAAATTTGATGCTATTTCCGACATTTTTTGCTTTTATTCAATAACATTTAAAAAAATATGTAAAAATTATGGCCTTTGGCTTTGTTGCAGTTTTTTTATCTCACCCTGTAAACCCACCTAAATTACGTCTTTTGCCTCTCGATACAAATAAATATACAATTTTGTCCTTTAACTAGATCATTACAACCAAATAAAAGCAAATATTTGATGATCGGAAAGTTGTCGCTTAACAACATACCAACAAGCAATCGGTATGTGTTGAATGTTCGGTTAATGACGATAATGATGCACCATAGTTTAAGGCAAAGTTCTCACACTTTGTTGCATACACATCAGAGTTGAGTTCAACTGTAAGTTGATACCCTCGTTCCGAACAAAATAATCGTCCGTTCGTTGGTATTATCCCTCCCATCACTGCACACCACACAACGCATGTTCCGACGATCAAATGGCCATTATCAACTGTTTGCGCAACAAGACATTCTTACGGCTTCCTCTCTATTAAATTACCAATCTCTCCCCAGTAGACCAAAAATGAAAACGGCAACAAAAAAGAGGCACACCACCAATCATCTGAACCATATAAAGTGTGGTCGGTGGTAGTGGTGGTGATCGTAAACTGTTTCTTACAGCGGTCGGTCAGTTGACCACTCAATGGGATATAAAGGGATTTATGGTGGCTACTCTGCTTGGGGATTTTTGTTAAATGGCACAACACACGTTGTCCACCAAGCCACGAAGAAGCGGAATGCAGAGGTTAATTAAAATTAAGCCATACTTGAGTGACTTTTACCCTTTGTGTGCGGCAGTGGAATACTTGACGTTTGGGGCCACAGAAATTGATAGCATGAATTTCCTTGACACTCTAAGAAGCTAGGAACGAGAATGAGTGTGTGTCGGCCATTCTCGCCGATCACCAACAAATAGCTTTGAGCAATTGTGAACGATCGTTTTCAATTTTTGTTTTATTTTATTTTTTTTATAAGAAAGGGTCTCAAAGTCAATTATTCCCATATGAATATGAATGCATCATGGAGGAGGTGGAGGAGAATAGCATCGCAGCAGCATGCGAAATATGACATCACTGGGAGTCTTCATGTGTCAGTTATTTTTGCTTAGACAGTGTGGAGAGAGAGAGAGAGGGAGAGAAGCCTGTCATGGGCCAATGGTTATCGGCTATGCCAATCGATTTTGCTTACTGACCCCCGCCGGCTGGCAATGGCTTAGGAAAGAATTGAGGATATTATTTGTAAGAAAATTGATATTAAAACAAAGATGGACATCCCATCCATGCATCCATGATCATCAGCTGGGAGAACAAAGGTTTGCATCGTCCTTTGTCATTGTGATTTTTTACGGCAGGGTAATAAAAATATGCCGATTTTTGTTGTTCTGCATAAAACCTCCCCTAAAACTCAATCACGGCTCTTGATGAAATACAATTCCTGTGAACCTTTCATTCCGACAATATTTGAGATTCAAGTTATTCTTGGCGAATGCAGTTTCGTCAACCGGATTTCAGTTATCCTCCAGTGCAAGCTAATATCATAACTTGTGAGGCTCTTTGGTGGACTTGTAATTAAATTATTTAGAAATAAGTTTGGAAAAAATGACCACCTGTTTGCTTCTTTATCGGACGATGCTTGTGATTTTTTAAAAATGGTTAAAACGTAAATTATATTTTCTCTAAATATTTAAATCTCTTGTTGTCTCTCAACATACATTAAATAATTACGACTAGAAATCCAGTGTATGTGTAGGTTTACAATAGAATTAGCAACTAATATGATTTGATTTTAGTTTGCTTATATTACGATGCGGGTTAAAAGTATACAGCTTTGATAGCGATTTTTTTCAGGGATTTATCTAAAAATTGGTATTTGTAATTCATAATGGGTTCTAGCTCCGACGCAGGACATTGAAAATTTAAGCCCACGTTTTCCTATAGCGCATATATAACGATACCCACCGATACTCGGTATTTTGATAATCCTAGTCACCTTTACCCACGAAATTGTTTCATATACAGGGTGAGATGAAAAAAACTGCAACCAACTTCAGACTGCTGTTATTTCTAAGCCACTCGTCCGACAGCTTGAAATTATCCCAGTGACAGGTCATTATATTGTTTACAAGCCTGCAAAAGCATTTTGGTGTGAATTTTCCAAAAAAAAGAAACGTTATTCGTGATGGAACTCAAGCGTGATAGTGTGATTTTTTTATACTTGGCTGGAAAATCAGAAGTGGCTATCGTTAGAGCACTCCAGTATTTAAATGTGAACAAATCTTTTGTGTCTCGTACCATCGCTGAAAGCGTAGCCCGACGTCAAAGAAGTGGAAGGAAGAAAACAGCAACATCAGCAGAATTGGTTCGAAAAGTAAAGAAGCGACTTGATCGAACCAGAACCAGAACTCAAGCGCCGGCCATAGTGATGGTATGGGCCGCTATAACAGCCGATGGTCGCTCTCGACCTTGTATTAAAAACGCGAAAATATTCTGGAGAGTGTATTAAAGCCTTGGGCACGCAAACATTTTGGCCCACACCTTGGACATTCCAATACGACTCAGCACCATCGCACTAAGCAAGCGCCACCTAAGAATGGTTACAAAATGAGGATCCTCGCTTCATTTCCAGCGCACAATGGCCACCAAAATCTCCGGATACCAATCCGTTGATTAAAAAATACCAAAGTGTCGATCACCTCAAGAGGGCGCTTCACCGGGAATAGGTCAAAATACCGCAGAGCAACATTCGGGTAGCGTGTGACGGTTTCATTGGTCGTTTGAAGGCCATAATTCGTGCCAAAGGTGACCAATTCCAACAAATCTAAACTTATTCTAAAATTTGAAGCTATTTCCGATACTATTTGCTTTCATTCAATAAATTTCAAACAAAAAATGTAAAAATTATGGCGTTTGTATTTGTTGCAGTTTTTTTTATCTCGCCCTGTGCAGTCGGACCCGCCCGACTTTTAACCTATTCTTAGCGTTTTCAATTCAAGGGAATTATATAAAAATTAGAAAATTGGTAAATTATCGCCTAGAACCAATCTCATAAAACAAATGACTTTGAATGACATCTCTTGATTTGAACCCTTTTTTACTGAGTTGGAGTAATTTCCAAATATTCAAATGAATAGCTTGCCTTCTGGGATAAGAAAATTTCCGTTACAAAGGCAACTGTCGCCCTCCTCTTTTTATTATTGAAACTTTTCTCATAGCAATAAAAAACCGAAAAAAAAAATAAATTCCGACACAATTAAACAAACCAGCTAAATATGTAAACCCCTGCATACATATTAATCACATGTCGATCGTACCCAACAATATAGATTATATATCTATCTTTACATACACACAAATGAGTACCAGTTATTCTACACCTCAGACGGGGATATGAGCAAAAAAAAAGTGGACATGAGTTGTAAGTAAATGTACGACGACGGCTACGGCGGAACATTGGTTGGCTGGTGGTGTGGAAGCGTGTGTTGTGTTGCGAGGTTCTATTCCTCTGTCTGACGCGCCAAGTATCGGCTATAACATAATATCGGAACATGATTTGATATCAAATATTCATTAAATAAGCATTAAATACAAGAAGCTTGCTATCTCAAAAACAACAGAACAAAAAAAAAAAAAAAAAAACAACAAAAAGAGTCAACGACCGAACAGATGGATGGTTCGTTTGATTGCCTGGTTGCTGGCGGGACGCAGAGCTAGACAAAAACAGCAAGAAAAAAAACAAGAATCTGAAAACGAGCACGCGGTAATTTTTTCGTCTTCCAAAACTAGAAAATCAATTCTTCAATTTGGCATTAATCATCAACGACGACGCCACCGCCGGCTAGCCAAAGATTGCCGGCAAAAGAGTAGCAACAACAATTGGTTTTTTTACACAAATTCCGGGTACAAAAAACGGTAAAGCCAAACATCGAATTTGTTTAAATGCTGCGGCGGCTGTGGCTGCTGCCGCTGATCGCTGCCTTTGGCAAACTATGATAGGTATTTTGATTTTGTTGTTATTTTTTTCTGTTTATTTTGAATTCAAAATCTAATTAATGACCAATAATGATGTTCTCCCCATTTACACTTCGGCATCCCCCATTCCTCATCTTCCATTTCTTTCTTTCTTTTTTTCGTTAGAATCAGCCCCGAGGAAGCAAATTTTGATAATTAAAGCACCTGTAAATGTATCTGGTCTTGGCTATGAAAGTCGCTGCCATCTATCTGCCAGCCAAAAATGGTTAAAAGCATTTAGAGCTTTCTTATTTAATTGATGATCTCTTCTAGTTTTATGGCTTGAGGAAATAAAACAGAGGGAAAATTACAAAAAAAACAGTAGAAATTCTGAATAAATTTTAGCCTACACGCATGCGTGACTGACAGACATCGAAATTACCGTGTGTAGCTGCCTGGCCCCTGGTGACGGCTGCGGTAAAAGAGCCAAACTGGAGGCTATGAACAGAACCGAGAGTAATTATTCTTTAAATGATGTTCGATTACTCGGCATATTTGTTAGGGTTATGAAGAAGTTATGTTTTGTGGTCGCATACCCATTTATTGTAATTATCAAACCTGAACTTTTATGATAATATTGAAGAATGTTGTTGAAAAAAATCACCCGATGAATAAACAACGACGAACATTTTCTAGATTTGGAGTATTAAAGGATTTGAAGCTCTCATGAATTTTTTTCGAATTTAAACAAGAGTGAAAATCACTCGAAATAGAGCGGGAGCTCTCATGGGAGCAGAAAATAAATCGAAGAAATTCAATTTTCGATGTCGCTCGAATAAAAATGAGCACGTTTTCCTCGTTTTTAAGCGGAAGCTAAATTTGTTTGTTTTTACCTTACAGTTTTTTATATTTCTACAGGGTGAGATGAAAAAACTGCAACCAATTTCAGACTGCAACCAGAAATTGGTTGCAGCCATTCGTCCGACAGCTGTTAAAATTATTACAGTGATAGTTCATTATATTGTTTACAAGCGTGCAAAAGCATTTTGGTGTGAATTTCCCAGAAAAAAGTTAATCGTGATGGAATTCAAGCGTGATAGTGTGATTTCTTTATATTTGACTGAAAAACCACAAGCGACTATCGTTAAAGCACTCCAGCATTTAAATGTGAATAAACCTTGAACAAACCGTTTGTGACTCGTACCATCGCTCGTTACCGTGATACTGGTAGCGTAGCCCGACGTCAAGGAAGTGGACGGAAGACAACAGCAACATCAGCAGAAATGGTTCGAAAATTAAAGAAGCTACTTGATCAAAACCCGCGTCACAGTGGCCGAAAAATGGCTCGTGAGCTGAACATACCGCAATATTCCAATCGGTAAAGCCATTGAAATTCCAAAAAATTGCAAGAACTTGCACCGCAATAGAAAGAATATAGACTCAAAAGAGCTACAGAGTTGCTTCGCTTGGCCGAAAGTGGTGAACTGTCGAATTTGGTTTTCTCCGATGAGAAAACATTCGTTCTCCAGCAGTTTGTAAACAAACAAAATTATCGTTTTTACTTGTCAAAGAGATCAGCTGAATATGTGCCCCATCGGTTGGTCACCAGAACTCAAACGCCGGCCATGGTGATGGTGTGGGCCGCCCTAACAACCGATGGTCGCTCTCTGCTCGTATTAATCGACCGTGGCATCAGAATAAATGCGGAATATTATCGCGAAAATATTCTGGAGGGTGTATTAAAGGCTTGGGCACGCAAACTTTTTGTCTGCAGACCTTGGACATTCCAACAGAACAAAAATGTTTACAAAATGAGGTTCCTCGCTTCATTTCCAGCGCACAATGGCCACCAGAATTTTCGGATACCAATCCGTTGGAGTATTTTGGTTTTTCAAGGTTGGCACTAAAAATACCAAAGTGTCGATCACCTCAAGCAAGCGCTTCGCCAATATGACGCGGAGCAACATTCGGGCAGCGTGCGACGGTTTCATTAGCCCTTTGAAGGCCACAATTCGTGCCAAAGGTGACCAATTTGAACAAATCTAAACTTCTTCTAAAATTTGATGCTAATTCCGACATTTTTTGCTTTCATTCAATAAATTTAAAAACAAAAAAATTTAAAAATTATGGCGTTTGACTTTGTTGCAGTTTTTTTTATCTCACCCTGTATGTTATGAAGAGCGTTTCGTCCTAAGAAACATAGAGTTAAACACCGTTATTTGATCGAGGAACAGTATAAACTCCCACTAGCTTTAAGGCGGTGTAACCCTTTAACTTCTAAGTCGCATTGGTTCAGTGAATGTAACGATGCCTCTCGAGGTGGGTATGACAATGGGATTTACACCATTTCCCAACTAATGTCTTTCAACTTTAGACATTTAAGCTTTCAGATGACTTAGAATATCCATATATTGAAGGTCTATTATTAAATAAATCTATAATTTTTTCCTCAGGACCAATTTATGTAGCGGCATATGTTCGGTGCCAAAAATATATCTTCTTCTTTTATTAAAAATTGTTATTATTATTAATTTTGTTATGCCATCGAAGTAAACGTGTTTCCCCCCTAGTAAGAAGATTGGATGTCGTTGCTTCCCCCCTCCCAAACTATATCTCATTTCTAAACACAACAAAACAAGCAAACAAACAGAAACAAACTTAAAACTTGTCAAAAATATATTCCGCTGCCGCTTAGAAGAGGTAAAAATAGAGAGAAAGAAAGAAGAAAACATAGACAAACAAAAAAAAAACCAAAACATGATTATATCAAACGTTCGATAACCCCATCTGCCTAAGATTTGTTGTTGTTTTGAGATTTTTCTAAAGCTTTTGTTATGCAAAAGCCATCCAACAAAACACAGATACTACCTCATATGGCCGGTTGGTCGGTCGATCAATTGACAGCTATCCAATCCAACGAAGCTGGTAGACCCCCCTTTAAGCTGAGCCCTCCGCCAGCCAATGGCCAATCCACGTAAGGCAATAGCAACAACGATGGCTCAGAAACAGTTTAAATATTTAATTGATCATTATTCTGTCGAGTATGCGATCAGCAAGCGAGCAGGCAAATGAAGTGAATGAAACAGCGAGACACACAGAGGCACAAACACACACACGCACGACACACGATCGTTATAGATTTGCGTTTTTTATTGTTGTTGTTGAAATTTTATTATGTGTGGGATTTATTTAAGGAAATGATCTTTGTATTATATATTGTTGCCCTGTGTTTGCTTGCTACTGCCGGCTGTCAATCAGCATACCAGGTTGGCAGGCAGGCAGGGCAGGTTGGTCGGCTATTTTGCGACTTCTAAGCACAAATGGGAAAAATCTAGAATATGTCATGTTTACGGGGCCTATTTAGAATAATTCGCTATATAGTTATGTGTTTAACAAATGTGACGAGAGATACTTATACCTATAGCCGATTAAAGCGGAATTAATTGGATCTCGAAAATTGTAGCAGAGCCAACGATCTAGGGATGAATTTTATAATATTCAATGGAATTCTTAATTAACCAGACTATTGATTTGCTAAGTTGTAATGTATAATTAATTTTGAGGGGGCGGCAAGTGATTGTAAATCATTCAGGTTTTCTAATGAAAAATTTCCGCCCTCTAATACGAGGTGGTATTAAACATTCTGAGAAGAGATTTTTCATGATCGTATCTTATGAAAAATTGTTTTTAAATAATTTATTAATAGAACAGAGTTGACATGTTTGTTCGGGACACCATTGTGTTTTGTTGTTGCAAAATAGGTAGGCTTAATGCCATTATTGCTGTTTTTTATAAAAAAAAATAAATTAATTTCCATTATAAAGGGTGAGATGAAAAAACTGCAACCAACTTCAGACTACTGTAATTTCTAAGCCACTCGTCAGACAGCTGTTAAAATTATTCCAGTGACAGCTCATTATATTGTTTACAAGCGAACAAAAGCATTTGGTGAGAATTTTCCAGAGAAAAACTTACTTTTATGGAATTCAAGCGTGATAGTGTGATTTCTTTATATTTGGTGGGAAAACCACAAGTGGCTATCGTTAGAGCACTCCAGCATTTAAATGTGAATAAATCTTTTGTGTCTCGTACCAGCTACACTGGTAGTGTAGCCCGAAGTGGACGGAAGAAAACAGAAACATCAGCAGAAATGGTTCGAAAAGTAAAGAAGTGACTTGAACGAAACCCACGTCACAGTGACCGAAAATGGCTCCTAAGGTGCAAGAACTTACACCGCAACAGAAAGAAAATAGACCCAAAAGAGCTAAAGAGATGCTTCGCTTGGCCGAAAGTGGTGAACTGTCGAATTTGGTTTTCTCCGATGAGAAAAAATCCGTTGTCCAGCAGTTTGTAAACAAGCAAAATGATCGTGTTTACTTGCCAAAGAGGTCAGCTGAAAATTTGCACCTTCGGTTGGCCACCAGAACTCAAGCGCTGGCCATGGTGATGGAGTGGGCCGCAATAACAGCTGATTGTCGCTCTCCGCTAGTATTAATCGACCGTGGGCATCAGGATAAATGCCGAATATTATCGCGAAAATATTCTGGAGGGTGTATTAAAACCTTGGGCACGCAAACATTTTGGCCGCAGATCTTGGACATTCCAACAGGGCTCAGCACGCGCCACACAAGAATGGTCCCCAAAATCTCCAGATACCAATGTCCCCCTAAATCTCCAGATACAAATCCGTTGGACTATTGTGTCTGGAGTATTTGGAAAGCAAGGTTGGCACTAAAATCATCACCTTAAGTAAGCGCTTCACCGCAGAGCAACATTCGGGCAGCGTGTGATGGTTGTATTGGACGTTTGAAAGCCATAATTCGTGCCAAAGCTGACCAATTTGAACAAATCTAAACTTATTCTGAAATTTGAAACCCAAATTGCAAATATTTGGTTTCCGACATTGTTTGCTTTCATTCAATAAAATTTAAAAAAAAATGTAAACTTATGGCGTTTGATTTTGTTGTAGTTTTTTTATCTCACCCTGTATATTGCCTTATAACAACTATCCAAACATGAACCTATGTCAATACTTTTGAAGCTTTCAGATTGCAATAAATTAAGCCGAATTCTATGAATTTCGATTAAATAGAATTTCGATAATTTGCAACAAATCCAATCGCTTCGAAGAAATGAAATAAAAACAATAATAAACAAAGGTGAACAACAAAAAGTGTTTTTTGAGGTTTTTTAACTAAAAGTATGTAAATTTGTTAAGCTTCGCGATAAGATATCATCCGAATAAACGTCACCACTTTTTCTGGCGTCGCAGCAATTTTGACAGCACCAAAGAAAGAGAGAGAGAAAATAGCAAAGATTAGGAAGTTAAAACACCGGCGTGTGTATATCCTACAGCTCCCAGACCCCCATTACCAAGGAGTGAGTGATGATCACTTAACTATAGTTTGGAATAGCAAAGGCTGGCTTTTTAGGGTTAATTTAATTAGAAACGTGAAAAAAATATATAACATGTGGCAAAAATATATATTTCATATCGGGTAAGTAGAATATTATTTTAACAAGTCGTTAATAATCGGATATGTAATGGGTATTTTTGGTAGGATATTGAAATGTAAGTTCCAGAGCTCTCGGGAGTGAGAGTGCACGAAAAGTGCGAGTTTTAGATGGAGATTACTCTCAAATATTTTTTTTACGTCACCCTTGAGAAGGGTCAAATAAGAGAAGGAGTCGAAATGTTTATAACGAATGAGAGTTCACTTTAAAAATGAGAATGAGAGGAAACGATGTTTTGCTTGTTACGGCAAAAAAAAATTGAGTGCACGCGATTTCTTTTTTTTTCGCTCGCAAGAGTAATACCGCTCGAATTCGAGCTGGTTTTACTCTTTCGGCGAATTCGACCGAGTTTTTGTGGTAGTCCTAAAAATGTTGAATATATTTGCTAAATTGTAGTCCATCCAGTTTCAAAATTCCAATATCAATGGGAACCAATGGACTTTTTTTATAAAACGACATTTTTCGGCATTTTGGGAAAATATGGCTTAGATCTTTAAAACACTCAAAATTTGAATATTCCTGGTACATTCAAACTTTGAATGTTTTAATGTCGAAACAGAAATTCGCAGGAAAATTTTTTTAACGAATTTAATTGAACGGAAATATTCAGCTGTACTCAACCTTCAGCAAGAAATGTATGGGTTTAAAGTAGTCGCCTAATCGATCGATCTTCATCACAACCGTCATTTACACCCCTCCTAAGACTGCTTAAATACCATTCTGGTATATTTTAGATGAATGCTTTGCAGCTCTGTAAGGCTCGAGAATGAAGATGTGTGATCTGGAGATCAGTGAATACATCTAACCGATAATCAACTTCAGATCGCCTTAGATCTTTAACCTAACGAGGCATGAGTGGAATGTTGGAATATCACATTCTCAAAGTTTGGTCATCTAAGCAGAAGGAAAAAACATAAGAGGGTCTTAAGTCTGTTACATTTCCTTTAAAGCCATTTTAAAGGTCATGAATCTGATATAGGTAAGTGGGTGTGGTAATGGTGTTTGTCTACAGTTCGTGGAGCTATTCGCACTCCAATCATGTTTCATTAAATTCAGGAATGTTAAATGCAAAACGAAAATCTCGGCCGTTGGGATCCAGGTCCGGATGTAATATTTTGGAAAGTGAGATTGAAGATCTTTTGAAGAATCGGTACATGCCCATTGTGTCATTTCACAAAAAAAGTCGGCAACTCTTACGTCCATCTAACTCAAAAAATAACCATGTTGCAGATTTTCGGGACTATTGATTCTCTTAGCTAGAAATAAACGCAAAAATGAACGATTTTAGGCTCCGGGAGGTAAATGTGTGAGTCGTGTCACATTTTGGAGACGATCTGGCACCTCTCACCGGTACTCGACCTCAAAGAAGCCAAGATCTTTATTCCAATTTAGAGCTATTGGAACCATATAAGATGGATCAAAAACGGAGTTGATCTCTATTTTCCAATCGGTATTTCGAGACAATTAAATCTAAAGCTAAAAGACCCTATGTAAGTAGTTCTGCTAGAGGTGTTAACCCAGCAATGTGGTCTTTCGGTAGTTAAATCCAAGATTCTTAATATGAGTAGAGAGCGGCCGGGAGGGATTGAAGCGGGTCTGGGCAGTATATAACATTTTTAGAAACGAAAAGCGTTCCAGTTCGTGTTCGTCCGAACTTACTCGGTTAAATATTGTAAGAACTTACGGACCTATCCGGTTATTTGGGTATTTTTTGTTTTTCGAAATAATTTTCATTAAAAATGTAACCGTTTTCGAAGATGGTTCTCCAAATCAAGTCAAGTCACTTTTGTGATTTATTTGAAATTATTTCAAGCAAATCACGACCGGTGAGCAAATTTCCAAAAATGCATAAATTTTTACATTACTTACACTGTGGTGAGTATTAAATTGATTTCAACACTTACCTAAAACGAGAAAAAGAAAAGATAAAAAATTAGTACAACTTTATAAGAATTATGTAATTTAAAAATATGAATCATATTTTTATATTTTAATGGATTTTCTTAATTTTGGTTAAAAATTTCTAATTTCAAGTCGTAGGGTGTTAAGTCATATTAGACACCATAAACACAACCCCACATATGTTCGTTGAAACTAGGCTTGACATCTGAATTAAGGTGTAGTGTTTTATACCCCCTCAAAGAAATTGTGTCATCATAAACCTAACCTAAGATTTGAAAGAAGAATAAAACTCCCCAACAAAGATGTGCCATGAATAAAATTTTCAAAACTTAAGCCCACACAAAACGTTGTGCGATTTACTTTTATTCAAAGCATATCCAAATGCTAGACACAGACACACACACGCACACTTCCATACAATGTTTTGTGCATAGATCTCCAAAGTAATTCAGAATAGAGGAGCGTTTTTTGTTCTGTTCTCAAAAAAAAAAGTTGAAAAAAAAAAATGAACAATACAGCTATAGTTGAGTTTGTAGCCCCCCTTATTTATATCGCTTATGAAAATTTGTACATATGGAATGATCTAAAGGCGCAAGCGTGTTGCGCATTTTAATTACACTCACTTTACTGGCACAAAGTGATCGCGGTGCGCGCACACCGGAGGAATAAAATGCCATAAAGCAATCACGAACACACAGACACTCGCACGAAAAAAATATTTGTTTCAAGAGGAAAACATCATTCATACCTTTAAGTTTAACAACACAATCAACCGACAAACGATCGAAGACGAAGAAGAAAAAAGCACGGCAATCATTGTTTAACAAAACTCGTTGTTGGCGTTTAACCATCCATCCAGCCAGCCAGTCAACAGAGCTAAGTGCCACCTAGAAGCTAACAAAACGCTAGCTTGGGATCTAGAAAACAAAAATCGTACTTGGCAAAAGTTCTAAAAAAACAACAACAACACAGTCTGGAAATGTTCTAAGCTTAAGAATTATGGCAAGCAAAGAATAAAATCGAAAAAAAACAGCCATTTAGCCGTCCAGCTTGCCAGCTTGCCAGCCAGCCACCGAACCACTTACTATTCAACCTGAAAGCAGGAGAAGAAAATCAACCAACCCAACAGCCAACCAACCAACCAACCAACCAGCCACCCGAACAGCAGAGAATAAGAAAAACGCTGTGAATACTGTGCTGATATTTAATAAATGCGGAAGCGGATGTGAAAACGACTTTTAATCACTCACTAGAGCTGCAATACAAGTCATGCAAGTCCAGAGACCAGAGACCAGTCCAGTAAGTCGTCAGTCATTCAGTCAATTCAGGTTGTTTTCATTTGTTCTATGAAAAGAATATAATCGTCAATAAGTAAGTAAGCAGCTACTATCTCCCTCCCGTCTTCAAAGTGGGCAGGGATCAGGGTTGCCGTTTTTTGAATTGAAAATTTTTGCCATAAAAACTAAAAATTGTGAAAAACGAAATTAAGCAAAATTATCTAAGAAATAGGAGAAATTTGGGATTGCAAAAGAAACCATGTTACAACCTATTTATGGACTAAATTATTGTTGGAAGGAAGAAATTACATTTTGGACAAAGTAGTAAATGCAGGATTGATTGATAACTTGTGGGAAGGGCAGAATAAGTTCAAATATTAGATCAATTCAATTTTTTTCAAAAGCGACTAAAAGATATCTGGATACGGCTAAATACTGTGGAGTGAGATTTTGTGAAAAATTAACCAAAATCATAGTCGAAAGGACTTATTAAAGCTGCGTGAAATATTCTTCTAACAACTTCCTTCTAAAGAAAGCTTAACCCTGAATTTCAACCAATAAGATCGGAAAATATGACTGAAACCCATAAGTAATTGGCTTAGAAGATCTTCCAGCAAAAAAAACCAATTTGTCTTTGGCCAATCATAACAGTACGTATGCTGAGCTAAAGGCAAATGGTTTTTTGCTGGAAGATCTTCTAAGCCAATTTAACCAATTCAAGTAAGGTCAACAACATACCCTCTGCATTACCAGTAAGCTAAACAATTATGACAGCAACATACCCTCTGCAGTAAACCTACCAGAACTTAAACCTAAAAGACCATACTTTTATCTTACCAAGTAAGGATTAATGACGGAATAATCCAGCAAAATAATTTATTATCACAAGAAATAACAACGTTAAGTTCGGTGGGACCGGTCATGGACCCACGAGGAATCCGAAATTTCAAACTACAGCTTATTTTGTGGGAAATTGGGGCTGAAGCTTTCAAAATCCTAAAAATCAGGAGTTAAATCCTAAAAATCAGTTATATTGGGGGTTATACCAAAAAGTGGACTTACAATAACTATAGTATACAAGGAGTAAGACTGGAACCCGAAATTTCAAGTTGCAGCTGATTTGGCTGTCTCTGTACACCGGAAAAAAATAGTTTCACTTTCAACTCAAATAAAAAGATTGAACATACTCTATTTTTTGATGAAAACAAATCTGAGCGAATATATTTTGCTCCTTTTCGAGTGGGGGCAAAATTCGCTCGAAATTTAGCAGATGCTACTCTTGCGTAGTATTCTTTTGGTAATTGCCTCGTATTTGTCGACAATCTCTTTCAACAAAACATATAATACCGATCCACCGGCTCCAAGCTTCTTTTGCTTTTCTCTTCATGAATTTCGTACACGATTTCAGAGTAAACTCTTACTCTATTTTGAAAATTTCGACTCCCACTCTAATTTTTCAGGATTTCAGGAGTTACTCGCAAGCGCTCCCATATAAAAGAGAAGAGGGGAGAGTAAACTTCGTATAAAACTCTCACGTTCTGAGGACTTCCCCCAGCGAGTAAAACTTGCTCCAGCAAATCTGAGCTCTGATGAGAGAGAGAGAGAGAGAGAGAGTTCAGAAATTGGAGTTAATCGTCGGCCGTATAAAAATATCTTCAGAAGATGAATTCTGATCCAAAAAGAATATTCGTTCCAACAGTCAATTCGATTGGAAATTGTGCTTTAGACCTTCTAAATACTGAATATCGAGAGGTATCGCAAAAGCTATATCAAGTGGACTTGCAATAAAAATGTTCTGTAGGCAAGGTTTATGTCCTCTGAGAACCTGAAACTCCAATAAATATCATATCGGGCTGTACTTTTCTATGGGGGTCTATACCAATTGATTTCAACAGATATCCGTCTGTGATTTCTGATGCTGATGGAGAATATATGTACTTTATGGGATCTCCGATGAAAATTCGAAATTTAACCACAATATTTTTTTTTTGCTTATTTCTGAGCTTTTGGTGCTAGTTTGATACCTACTTTCATCTTATGGTATATTAATGCTAAAGTAAGGAGTCAGTAGGCAGATTTGTAAGTAGCTACTGGTGCCAGAAGGTTCTTAATAAACCCATGCACAGGATGTGAAAACATTAAATCAGCAGCTCAAGAAACTCCCCCAAGACTACTTCCGACCATTTTTTTTAAATATTTTACCCTATTACCGTTGATTTACCAGGGTTGCCACTCTCATTCGACTGCTGCCAACTCTTGCCAACTATTGCTCTTAGCTACATGACTGACTTGTGTTAATTTGAGCTATTTAATGCAATCTTATGGGAAGAACGGTTTCGTATTCGTCACCCCTCTTGATGCCCCAGCTAGAAAATAAAATCAACATCTTCGCCTTCCTTCGTATCTCCAGCCGAGGAAAGGGTGGAATATTGGCGGTGGTTCAAAAATAACTACGATGATATTCTACACTTCTGCTGCGGATGCCGCTGCCGCAAATTGACGTTTAACAGCTGCACTGCAATTCGATGGACAAACGCAGGCAACAACAACGAGGAACCTGAAGTATATACAAAAGTTCGCTTGATTGTTGTAAACAATCTTAACTAAATGGCAACGGCTTCCTATGTCGTTTTTGCTGTTGCTAAAAAGAATACAACTGCAACAACAACACCGCACAGCGGCAGTAATAGTTACAGCTACAACGAACGTCTCAAGTAATTTAATAAAGGAAATTGCAAGTATCGTGTATCTCTCGTTCCAACATGCAACACATTCTTGTAGAGACACACACACACGCACACACACTCTCTCATACTCGAGGGAATATTTTTATTACATCAACGTCTTTACAGAGGAAAAAGGGGGGGACTTAATTTTAGCACTCTATCCCTCCTCCAGTGCATAGCCTTGGAGGAGCCAGGCCATATTTCCAGCATGACCACTGCCTGTCCATGGTGCAACACTCAATTAGAAGGCCTATTAGTTTTATTGCTACTGTCGTTGTTGCATTTGTTGTTTTCTTAGTCTGTTCGGTGCTTTTCGTGTTTTTTTTTTTTTTTTTGGCGAATACTGAACAGGAAATAGGCATTAGAATGCTGTTGCTATAACAAACACTTCCTTGAAAAGTTGCAAAGCCTCTAATCGCAATGGGAATTCCACGATTCAAGTCACAATCAAATTCCTGCGATTCTTATTTCAATCTAATGAAGGAAATTGTTTATTGGATAATTTTTTATTCTTTTTTTGAATGGTCAAACAGGTTCGTTCAATCATCGTTGGCAATAAGTCCCACAGGAGTATGAGAAGACTCAGATCTGGCATATAGAGATACGTTTGGTATATACAGGGTGAGATGAAAAAACTGCGACCAACTTCAGACTTCTGTCATTTCTATACCACTCGTCCGACAGCTGTTAAAATTATTCCAGTGTTTGCGAGCGTACAAAAGCATTTTGGTAGGAATTTTCCAGAAAAAAAGTTATTCGTGATGGAATTCAAGCGTGATAGTGTGATTTCTTTATATTTGGCTGGAAAATCACAAGTGGCTATCGTTAGAGCACTCCAGTATTTAAATGTGAATAAATCTTTTGTGTCTCGTACCATCACAGTATCACTGGTAGCATAGCCCGACGTCAAGGAAGTTAACGGAAGAAAACAGAAACATCAGCGGAAATGGTTCGAAAAGTAAAGAAGCGACAAGATCATAACCCGCATCGCATTGGTCGAAAAATGGCTCGTGAGCTGAACGTATCGCAATACGCCATTCGGCAAATATTGAAAAATGAGCTCGAGGTAAAGCCTTTGAAATTCCAAAAAGTGCAAGAACTTACACAGCAACATACAGAAAATAGACTCAAAAGAGCTTAAAAGTTGCTTCGATTTTCGAATTTCGTTTTCTCCGTCTCCGATGAGAAAACATTCGTTGTCAGCAGTTTGTAAACAAAGAAGTCAGCTAAAAATATGCACCTTCGGTTGGCCACCAGAACTCAAGCGCCGGTCATGGTGATGGTATGGGCCGCATTAACAGCCGATGATCGCCCTCCGCTCGTATTAAACGACTGTGGCATCAGAATAAATGCCGAACATTATCGCGAAAATATTCTGGAGGGTGCATTAAAGCCTTGGGCACGCAAACAGGACTCAGCACCATCGCAAAATGAGGTTCCTCGCTTCATTTCCAGCGCACAATGGCCACCAAAATTTCCGGATACCAATCCGTTAGACTATTGTGTCTGGAGTATTTTGAAAAGCAAGGTTGGCACTAAAAAATACCAAAGGTTGGCACTTAAAAATACCTCAAGCAAGCGATTCGCCGGGACTGGGCCAAAATACCGCAGAGCAACATTCGGGCAGCGTGCGACGGTTTCATTGGCCGCTTGAAGGCCATAATTCGTGCCAAAGGTGACCAATTCGAACAAATCTAAACTTATTCTAAAATTTGATGCTATTTCCGGCATTTTTTGCTTTCATTCAATAAAATGTAAAAATTATGTCGCTTGACTATGTTGAAGTTTTTATATCTCACCCTGTATATATGGAAAATTCAGCTACATCTGATTTTGATCTAAATTTTGTCGGTTTTCTGATGTTGCGCTTCTTTTTCACACGAGAACACATAAATCAGCAATAAAAGTAATGTAATCCGCCTCAATTTTACGATTTTACATGTTTCAGAACGAGCAAATTTGAGCTCTGAAATTATCGGATATTTCTGTTCGAAACAGCTTTTTGAGACTTTGACAGACCTAGTTCCGAAACAATTTCATATACATAGATTCAAAGTTTGTCGAAAAAAACCCCTTTGATAACCTCTGACTTTTTAAAGGGTTACATTCCCCCTCAAAAACAAATGAAACCCCTTTTGAGTCTTGATCAGCGTAAAATTCTAAGTCGATTTAGCGATGTCCGTCTGTCTGTTACATCCACTCTATCTTCTGAAGAAGGCTAAAGTTTGACACACATGTGTATTTTGCTATTAGGCAAGATAAGTTCGTAAATGGGCCATGTCGGTCCATGTCTTCGTATAGCCCCCATATAACGGCACATTTCAATATTCAGTATTTTAGAGACCTTATAGACCGGAATTGTTTAAAATTTCGCATTTGAAGTTCGTAAATGGTTCTGCCACCTACGACAGAAAATTGCGTCTTCGTATAGCACCCGAATAACGGTTTTCATTCAAACGTTATTTTTCGACGTTTTTTTTAAATATTCTTTTTTCAAAATGATGGAGGGTATTAAAGGTCGTTAGGGCTACACTAAGGTGTAAAAAGGCATATAAAACAGTTACATAAAAAACATTATTTAATACAAATTTTCCTTTTTTTATTTCCCGTAACATTTCCTTATCTCCTCACTATGAAGATTTTTATAGAGCTTTTCAAGATTTTTCATTTCAAAAGTGCACTTCACAAAAATACCAAAAAAAAAAAAAAAAAATGAAAAAGAAAACAAAGTTATTATTATTGTTGCTGTTGCTTATTAATTTCCGGGTTGTTTTATTTCAATTGACTGATTTTTTTGCTGGTGTCTTGATCTCAGTACGTCTCGGTTTGGTTCTGCTCTGTTCGGTTCGGTTCTATCTATGCAATGTAGAGCTCAGCTGTCAGTTGCAGCACTGCGCTCCCCTCCAGATAACAATAAACTGTACAACAATATTATGAATAAAATAATAATAAAATAAAAGTAAGGAAAAGTTAACAATAAATAAGAAAATAAAAATTATATAATTATTAAAAAATATATTAACATATAAACAACAATCAAATACATATAAACATACATACAGACATACATATACACATTCACATATGGCTATGAACAAATGAACGGACGTTTCCATTTAGTGCTGAAAAAGAGTAGTAGTAATATTATAAATTTCAATACAAATAAATGAACAACAAAAAAGTTATGGAGTGCCATACTAAACTAAATCGAGTTTTGCGCCATGACATTAGTGTGGAATACAGAATTAATTTTCGAATTCCAAATTCGAACTAATTTATATAAGATTTTTTGAATATCTTAGAACTATTATTTAACTGATTTCTGGCTCCTGTGTATATATGTCCACCATTTAGTATAGAAACTACATAAAAGTAGTAAGGGTACCTCCTTATATTCTGTATATTTCGAATGCTAGCCACAATTTCCAAACGAAATGGCTGTACTTCCAGATTTTAGAATTTTATTGGAAGTAAAAATTCTCTTTACGAAAAATGTCTGCTTTCGTCCAATGTTTTGACATAAGCTCAGAACACAGATTTGCTCGCATTTACTTGGGAGTGAGAATTGCTCGCGAGTGGGAGTGCTCAAAGAGTAATTGTTTTATACGAAGTTTACTCTCCACTCTTTCGATTATGTAAAAGCGCTCGAATCTAGTACAGTGTGAGCGGAACCGACCAAAGACGTGAACCTGCTTAAGAAATTTTTTGTCATATGCTGTAGTACCCATTACGAACCTCAAATACGAAATTTGAAACAGTTCCAGTGAATAATGTCGCTGAAATCATTAAAATATCGAATATCTGGAGGTACCATTAAATGGTCATATATGAAAACGTGAACCTGCATACGAAATTTGTTGTTATAGACTGTACTACCCACTGCGAACTTTTAATACGAAATTTGTTACAATTCCGGTGAATAATGTTGCAAAAAGCATCAAAATAGCGACTATTAAGAGGTACCGTTATATGGGTGCTATACGAAAACGTGGACCGACATGACCCATTTACGAATTTAAGCTGCCTATTGGTAAACTATGTATGTATGCAAAATGTTAACCTTCTATCTCACTTCGTTCGATAGATAGGGCGAAAACAACAGATAGACGGACATCGCCTTAGAATTTTACGCTGATCCAGAATATATATACTTTGTAGGGTCTATTATGAATATTTCGAGGAGTCAAGCGGAATGACAAAGCTAATATACCCTCCATATAATGGTGGAGGGTATAAAAATATTCAGTTGAAATATAGGGAGGTACCGATATATGGGGGCTAAACGAAGGCTTCGACCTGTACAGGACATTTTCTGTCATATGAGGTAGAATCCATTACAAATTCCAAAAACAACAATTTGAAAAAAATTTGGTCAAAACTTTGTGCCACAAATCAAAATACCCAATATTGGCAGGTACTGTTATAAATCTTGACCTATATGGACCTATAAGACCCATTTTCAATACTTAAAATTCTGCAGATCAAAAAAACCTCTGAGTAAAATTTTACCAACCTACTTCATTTCGTTCGACATTGAATTTTATGCTGATCAAGAATATATGGACTTTGTGGGGTCTAAAATATATATTTTGAGGTGTCAGAAACGGAAAGACAAAATTAATATACGCGCCATGTTATGGTGGTGGGTATAATGTAGGGTCACTTTTCGGTGTAACCCCTATTCGAAATTTAAATGTTTTAGCAGAATTTTATAAACAAAAAGCTTAAAATTTAAAGATATTCATTTTTAGGGCCTCGAAACATTTCTTTAGAGTTTGAACTGACAGAAAATACCGCCTTTTTATTTTTAGTCCAGTAAGTCAATAGACCTCAATAACGGATTTCTTCTCTTCCATATCACTCATCACTTTCCACATCCAATTTGTCAATTTGCCCACCCTAATATACGTTTGCAATAAATCCATAATTAAAACAAAGGGCACTGAAGCAAAAAGATAAGAACTTCTTTATGACTTGTACTATTCTATTCTTACAGATGATGTTGTCACCTCCATACGGAAAAAAGAAAAGGAAATAAAATTTCCATGGCGAAAACAAAAATTAAAAAAATGCATGACCCAGGCCAACAATCAATCGCAAAGCAAGGCAAAATCATAAAATATTAATAATAGCATTATCAAATTAGATAGTGGCCTGGGTTTTATTGTAGAACACCACAACAAAAATATAATTCTGGAAGTAATGGGGTAAGGGAAGGGGAGGCAAAATAACAAATCACACAAAGAGAAATCCACTACCGCAAAACACTTAACACTTCTTTGGCAGCTAGGAAGAATTTGAACGTGTCAGTTCTTTGTGATGATGCTGATGCCAAGTGCGGGGGAAGCAGAACCAACACCCATCCAATGGCCCATGGCGTGTCATCCATCTCATTTGTTTGTTCTATGAGAGTGGCTTTATTTTTGCTAATTATTAATTATATCATTGGTGGTGGCGTTGTTGTTGTTGTCGTGGTTTTTTCTTTATCAGTTGGAGAACCAAAAATACAGCTGCACAATAATGAGACATGGTCGGATTAAAAAGCCTGCTTAACAATTGTAACAATTAATGCCTCAAAGCGCTGTTGTTGTTGCTGCCGTTGTCACAAAGCTTAGAAAAAAAAAAGGATGGTAAGAGGAGAAAAAAGGTAAGAAAACGAAGCACTGACACTACTTGTAATGATGCACCAGCAACCATCGTTGGTCGCCATGGAGTACTGCATTACTCAAGAATGAAGCCCGCATGCTGCACAGAAGGTGCAACCAGGCAACCACCTAGCGGATATGTGTACGGATTTTTCTTTTGTCTGTTTTTTTTTTCTTTTTGTTAACATTTGGCCATCATTGAAGAATGCAACGAGAGCAAATGAATGAATGAAGAATACTTGTCATGTGAACATTTGTACGCCCGGCCATACAGCCAGCCATCTTCTAGCCGAGTGTCGGTTTGTCCGTATTATAGGTATTGTTGTAATGGTTGTTGTCATTGTTGGTGTCATTATGAGGAAAATATGAAACAAATTAAGACGTTCGTGTCAATTGCATTTTATTTTGTTTCTTTTTGTAATGTTGTTGTTATAATTGTTGTTGCTGTTGTGGCTTTGGGGAGTTTTGCCGCCATCACTATCCATCCATCCATCTATGCCACTCCACTTAATTGTGGTCTAGGCTAATGACAAAATGATATAATTTTGCAGCTAATTGCAAGGATGTGTGCCTAAAACTAAGTTTCGTCTGTGACACGAGTGTTGCCACCAGAACTAAGGTAATAGCGGATGCAGTGCCGCCCATGGGCGATAAATAGCACTTGAAGACTTGGGTGCGCTTATGGATGGGATTTATAAGAAACAGAAAGGATCAGGGCCTCAATTCTTGTTCCATGAAACTTTTATAAAGGAAAGAAATGTCAAATGGAAAATTTTATAAAGGAAATATTTTTTACTTCATATTTTCATAGAACAAGTATCCAGTCCCAGATTAAACATATTGCTTATTCAAATTCCGATGCTTGAATATGTAAAAAAATTGCAGAAATCTTAAAAATACTTGACCAGAGTTCATATGAAAACCCAAACCAAACTCTTGCCTAAAGTTTTTGATGGGGGTTAAAAGGATTTCCCCCAAAGTATAATTATTTGTATATAAATATTTTTTTTTATTTCCTTAAGTAGAAATGTATAATCTCTTATAAATTAATATATATTAAATTATTGTCAATACATTGAATTAATTTATCAGTAAAATCGCACACATATTGTATCGTACTATCACCCAGTTATACACATAAACCACAAAACCGCAAATTCTTATAAATATATATCATATGACTATATTTTCCCTCATTCATACTAAATTAAGACTTCCTTCTCAAATATTTCAGATAAAACCAGCAAAAAAATACCATCAAAACTTATCTTCGGAAAACATCTACTTTTTTAAAAAACTCTACGATTTTAAATGTTTGTTTCAAACCTCAGGAAATCCATGAAAGGGTAATAATATTTTTGATTCCCCAAGGATATTTGGACACGAAAATGTCGTCAATTAATTCCAGATTTCGGTCTCAGAATTTAACGCCAATTCCTTAGCAAATTTGATCAAAGATCGAATATTAAACAGAAGTCTCAAACGAAATTTGTACATAAATTGCAGAAACTATGGGGGAAATTTTTTGTGTTAATATACGATTATAAAAGAGCATAGACTTTTCTAAACCCGTATATTTTTGTTCAAATACCAAGTAATGGATATAGATAAACTTCGACTACAATGCGCCTATAAATAAATCAATATAATGTTGTTTTTAGGTTCACAGCCTGCACGTACTCTGAAAATTTGCACTGAAGAGTCTAAGAGAGTTCTGTTCAAGTTTAGCAGTTTGTTTTGCTCATTTTCTCTTTTTTAAGTGATTTTATTATTTTCTCTTGATAACATTTTTCTTGACAAGAAATATTTTGCTCTTTCGTTCGTTTTTCTTTTAAATTTGTTCTCTTTTTGAAATGACTTTGGATATTCTCTTGTGAAGACATTAATTTTTCTTCGCCAAGAGATTTTTCAAGTTTGTACATTGCCTATTAATTGTTGTTCAAAAATACTCATTAAAACTTGGGTTACCAACCCATTATCGAGGACGTATCGCATAAAATCAGTAGTTTTCTGGTCTCTAGATGTGGACAAATAAGTACTCATTTAATCAATTTCTAATCTCGAAATCACAACTACTTATTTTGTGTGAAAGACCCTTGTTAAAATAATGGATTGGTAAGTCGATTTGTTATGAAAGAGAAAGTTGTAGCATGGTTGTTGTAGTTGATATTTTTGCAAAGCATGTATAGGTCCCGTAATATAAAAACAAATTATTGTTTTATCGAAAAAAAAAATTTAGACACAATAGTACCTTCCGACGGTCGGAACAACATCTGTCAGAACTTGAACCTTTTCATTTACTGGCTAGACATGTTACCGGCGGCTATAAAAAATCTAAGATCGCCGATTCGAAACTCACCGAAAGTCAGACCTCCGTAAAACTCGCTTGAAGTTGACCGGGAGCACTCCTGGGCAGAGCAGAAAACGAGCAGATTCTACTCTTATCGAGCACTGTTTTAGTTTTTGTCATACCGTTACACACACAAGCACACACATATCAGTAAACAATATATTTTTTCACTCGATTTCGTGCATAAAACAAATTCTCACCCGATTCTGCTCCCACTTAAATTTTTGACTCGGAAGTGCTCCCACACAAAATAAAAGGGTGAAGAGTAAACTCCGAACTTTTAATACCCTCCACCATTTTAAAGGAACTTGAAAATGAAAAAAAAAGAAAATCCGAAGAAAAATACTTCCCAAATGAATATAGTTATCTTTTGTTATTGGCTATAGTACTGATTCCGAACTTACGAATACGAAGTTTTAAACAATTCCGGTGAGTTACGCCGCTAAAATCATCAAAATACCGAATATAGGGAGGTCCCTTTTTATGGGGGCTATATGAAAACGTTAACCGACATGGCCCATTTACGAACTTAACCGCCTACTGACACATGTGTGTAAAAATTAAGCCTTCTATCTCTCTCTCTTTTTATTGGGTGTGACATGAGTATTTTGAGGAGTTACAAACGAAATGACAAAGTTAATATACACTCCATAGAATGGGGGAGGGTATAAAAATACACATATTTTGCAAATTGTTAAACAATAAATTAACGTTTATTAACATTACATTAAGTTTTTGTTCTGCTAACTTTATAACTTGATGTTTATAATTCCTTGGTAAATCCTGATTTACAAATAAAATTGCGACCGGTGTCAATTTGAGGGTGAGACAGTTGAAGAAAATGGATACTCCTCACTTCTTATGACCATCCATACTCCAAGAGCGGACAATTATGACAGTTGTATCTGTCTAATGTAAATTTGGAATTATTCAAAAAATTCTAGTTGCTTAGCTTTAAAAATATGTCGCATATGGCTCTCATATCTTTTTGTTTTTAATTTCCCTTTGAACAAAATCTATGTTCGACTAATTCCGTCAGCGTCAAAGTTCGTATATTGCGAAATTAAATCATCTTTTTTGTTATAAAAAATATTTTTTTTTTAAAAAGCACTAATTCTCCAAATTATTTATTGCACCACAGCAAAATATTAGTGTGCCTTGTTATTTTTGTGTTTTCAAAACACATCGAAAAAAGTAAATCTAGAAAATTTTGTCAACGGAACTTGGACACTTGAAAATGTGTTTGTTATTATTATTTAGTTTTTTTTTAATACAAATTTGATTAGATTTTGAATACAACAGCGGCCAGCGATAACGCGTCAAAGATTTCAGACCACCATAATTTCAGGTGTATGAATAAGCAGAACGACGCAGTCTACGAAACCGAAATCAATTGACTAAAATATTTTCAATTGATAAACTTCCATTTCCGTAAAGTGGTTTATCAAAAAGATAAAATTTGTGATAGTCGGAAACGAGAAATTTAGTTCGGACCAGAATTTTGTTGGTGAGAAGTTATCGGTGGATTGACGGAGGGTAATCAACTATTGCGACGACATTTGGAAATAGTGGTATTCCAGAGTGTTTTTGGGCACAAAGTTGTGCTGTAATTTCTCAAAATAAAATTTTGTAAAATGTGCAATAGATTTCAAAAATATATAAATAAGGGGAAAAGAATCCTCGAAGTCATATATATTTCAATTTGTGTGAAATATAGAGATATTATGGAAAGTTACCCGAATATGTAAATGTTCAAAAAAAAAATAGACATAAGGAAACAGGTCAGACGTCAAATCTAAGGTTGTTACAGAGTTGCTTTTAGTAAACCTCTTGTTAGAGAATGAAATTTGATTCAGTCTTTGGCCAAAAATCTAGGATCCAGACCAGATTTGCATAGGCCTGTGTTTACATTTTATAAATATTCATATTTTTTGATTTGAAACAAAT
Organism: Musca domestica; assembly: GCF_030504385.1. Classification (NCBI taxonomy): domain Eukaryota; kingdom Metazoa; phylum Arthropoda; class Insecta; order Diptera; family Muscidae; genus Musca; species Musca domestica. The sequence continues at coordinate 3,530,772 of NW_026712358.1, forward strand.
ACTAATTTTATTAACTTGTGGTTATTTTTCCACCAAAAACATGACCTTCAACATCCGACAATTACATGGTTCCCAATTACCCTATTCATCTAAATGACCATGGAGGAAATGATTCAAATAAAAATTAACCCAAAAAGACATCTGTCTCTTCATTCAATAGAATCGAATAAAAATTCAAAATTGACAAAGATCCTGTTTTCCCAGGTCATTGATTACAGCCTCTCGAAGATCTCTTGAACTTAACAATGGCATCTGAAGTGTGAGATGAAGTGGATTTACTGCAGCAAAAAGTTCTCAGGAACTCTATATCCTGCTGTGACTTTTCCGGCCTTTATGACAATGAATAATGTTGGCCTATTCCAGGAACTATGAACTATGAGTTTCCATGAGGAAGTACTGGTGGTGGTAACTAGGTAGTTAGTTGCCGTTCATGGTGTTATGGAACACACAAATGGAATAGTTAGACAGACTGCTACAACTAGCCTTTACACACAAACGATAGTTTAACTTTAGGCCAATTGTAGTTAAAACTGTTGCACAACACACGATTGTCGGTTCAAAATCCAAACACCAATAACACAACAACAACAGCAACACCACGAACAAAGAAAAGAAGGATGAAAAGAGTTACAGGTAAGCCAGCCATCCAGTCGTCCGTCCAAAAATATGTGTGTCAGTTGTAATCGCAACAAACTCGCAAAATATCAACAAAAGAAAAGGCAGGTAGAAGTCGACAACAAAGCAACGAATCTTAGTTAAGTGAACTTCCTCTATTTGTAATCGAATACACCTTCCTTAAAGGCACCAGCTAGCTAGACAACAACAACGACAACAGCGGCAACAGCCCAGGCAGGTAACCACAGAGCTAGACATTGCCACCAGCCAGCCACATCAATGAACGATTCCACACACACTTTGAATAAGGCTCGCCAATATTATTGACGAACATTTTCAAGCTCCAGCACGACTCCCCACCAAAAATGCACACACACACATACCCCGCATAGACACCCATTCATCCGTGCATCCCATAGCCAAATTTCGTATCTCAAGCCCACTATGAAATACAGTTCAATAAGTTACCTAATTGTGGAACTGCAAAAAAACCTCCAGCGGCATCATATCCATATGCATGTGTAAGTGTGTGTGTGTGTGGGGAGCAAGGAAAACCCAACAAACAAACGACGACGCAACAACAAATCGACAGCGTGTCTATGTCCGACTGACTGCCTACCTCATTACCTGGGTGCCAACCAAAAGTATGCCAAATTCATTCATTGTAAAGGCGAGGGTGAGGCGAGGTTCCAGTGCCGGTTTGGAGCAAGTTGTTGCACCAAGAAAAGAGTAACGCCAAACGAAAAACGACAATGACGACAACTTTGAAAGTAGGTAAGGTACTCAATTTGGTGGACCTCAGCAACTCCCGCCCGAAAAGAAAACATTTTGAAAAGCGTCACCGTTACTGCGGCTGCCAACAGTTTTCGTTAGATAATAACCGAAGAAGAAGAAAGATACGAAAACAAAAACAAACAACCGAAATTATGTTGAATACGTAAGAGTAGACCGTTAAGCGTTCAAGAAATGTGCAATGAGCGGTGCGCGGCAGACCAGAGCTTATCCACAACAAGAAGAAGAGGAAAATGCCAAGCCAACTAAATCCCACGGACGTATGTTTAAGCTAAGCTTATGATATAGTGTTGCCATATCTTTGTTTTTATTAAACGGACCAAAAATAAATGTATCCAAATGAACTATTAAGAGCATAACACTGTGCAACTCAAAAAATAATTACAGGTTACTTTTGAGGATCTTCATGGAATATGAGTCGATTAAAAAAAATGGTGAGATAAAAAAACTGCAACAAAGTCAAACGCCACAATTTTTATATTTTTTATAAATTTTATTGAAAGAAAGCAAAAATGTCGGGAATAGCATCAAATTTTACAATAAGTTCAGATTTGTTCGAATTGATCACCTTTGGCACGAATTATGGCCTTCAAACGGCCAATGAAACCGTCATACGCTGCCCGAATGTTGCTCTGCGGTATTTTGGCCCATTCCCAGGAACCACTTGCTTGAGGTAATCCACAGTTTGGTATTTTTAGTGCCGAAATACTCCAGACACAATAGTTCAACGGATTGGTATCCAGAGATTTTGGTGGCCATTGTGCGCTGGAAATGAAGCGAGGAACCTCATTTTGTAAGCACTCTTGAATGGCGCGTGTTGAGTGCGATGGTGCCTGTTGGAATGTCCAAGGTCTGCGGCCAAAATATTTGCTGGCCCAAGGCTTAAATACACCCTCCAGAATATTTTCGCGATAATATTATGCATTTATTCTGATGCCACGGTCGATTAATACGAGCGAAGAGAGACTATCGGCTGTTATGGCGGCCCACACCATCACCATGGCCGGCTCTTGAGTTCTGGTGGCCACCCGAAGGTGCACATTTTCAGCTGCCCTCTTTGTCTACAAACTGCTGGACAACGAATGTTTTCTGATGGGAAAAACCCAAATTCGGCAGTTCACCACTTTCGGCCAATTTTCGGAGAAGCAACTCTTCAGCTCTTTTGAGTCTATTTCCTTTCTTTATTTTCGAACAATTTCTGCACATGTTGTCGTTTTCTTCCGTCCAGTTCCTTGACGCCAGGCTACGCTACCAGTATCACGGTAACGAGCGATATTACGGGACACAAAAGATTTATTCACATTTAAATGCTGGAGCGTTCTAACGATATCCACCTGTGGTTTTCCAGCCAAATATAAAGAAGTCACTCTACCACGCTTAAATTCCATCACGAATAACTTTTTTTGTGGAAAATTGTCACCGAAATGCTTTTGTTCGCTTGTAAACAATATAAGGAGATGTCACTGGAATAATTTTAACAGCTGTCGACGAGAGGCTTAGAAAAGACAGTAGTCTTAACTTTGTTTGCAGTTTTTTCATCTCACCCTGTATATTCTGGAACAGCGTAAAATTCTAAGACAAGCTATTTTTTTCGGTATTTTTATTCATAATATATTTTCGTATTTGAAGATCTTAATGGGTACTACAGCCTATGACAAACAATTACTTATGCATGTCCGCGTATGGCCCCCTTACAAAGCTCACCGTTTTGTTAAAAGTTTTCAAGTGCAGATGATAAAACTTTTAAATAACTCCCGCGGTCTTATGAAATCTCTTAAATTAAAATATGGCAATAACATTTCATCGCCCCGAATTTTCCACCCTGATATATCTGATATATCTCGTTACTGCTACAACCTCAATCTACGTACCGTTTTGGTTGGATTTTGGTCGAAAAATCCCAAAATAGACAACCCTAACGCTAAGGTAAAAAAGAAATGGTTAAATGATGTTTGCCGCCGAGCCAATGCTGTGGCAATGTCTCTCAATGTATGTTAGCGTTTTCTTCGGTTCGGCTGCACCTCTTGTACTACAAATATCAGGCAACTTGACGGGCACATGGATATGATGTTTGTTTTGTTTTTGGATATTTTAGCCCGTCTTGTGGTTGTTGTTATTGCTGCTGCTGCTGTCGGTGGTGGTGGTGCTGGTGGCTTCGTCGTAACTGAAATCAAGACTTCCTATATTTCGAAACATGTTACGTTACGTACTCGCTAGTACTTACATAGTTACGTTCAAATAGTTCGCAACAGAAAAAAAGAGTGAACAACAGGTTACTGGGTATTATTAACAAGCCAAGCAAGCGGCCAACCAACCAATCAGCTAGCCAGCAATGAACTACTCAGCTACCCAACTGACTGACTAAACTAAAATTGAAACTGACACAGCAGCACAGCAACAGCAACAAAATTGTATGTCTCCTGGCAACGGTTTGATGTTGCAGTCGAGTTACATGCAACACAAATATGATGATGATGTTCGATGCTGATGTGAAAAACTCCAGGAAAATGGGGATTTAATGTGTCCCGTTTACCTCTGAGAGGATGATGGTGTTTCCGCTCTTTTTGTGTGTTTAAGAAACTCAAATTGGACAATAATTGCGGACTTTTGAACTTTATCCAATTATTTGGTTGAAAATTTGAGTTGATTTGTTGTGAGGTGAAATATTAGAAACACAATTTCTGAAATACTAAACATAATTTCTTGGAAACCCCAAGGTTTTGTTCTTGGTCTTTTATATGCATAAAAAACCTTGATGAAGCTGGAAGACAATAGAGAGGTTTTATTACAGAACTCCGCTATATATTAAAATTACTTTAAAAATTCTGTCTAGATAAAAGCTCTTATTCATGTCTTCTATGGATAGAAACCGTTCTATAGGTGTTATATATATGTACCGAATTTGCACAGGTATACATGCCCTCTACAAAGATATGATCTTATAAAATTTTACTATAAAAAGAAGAATATATATAGGTCTTCTATACATTTGCGGTATTATAAACGTCTTATACTAACAGAAAGTAGGTCTTTAAGAAACAGACATTCTTCAAAACACAGAAAGACTTATACAGATTCATACGGACAGAAGGTCTTATACCATAGATTGAAGGTCCTAAGGGACTTGTAATAGATCTAAGATGTCAAAAAGGCAGAGAGACTTATACGGCTCTTCAAAAGGTAGAAGGACTTATGCTGTAGACTCAAGGTCCTACACATGTGTTCTACAGGGAAAATATCATAAATCCTTATACCGGGCTTTAATAGATAGGAGATTTTTACAGGTGTTATTTAGATAGACCATGTACAGCCTTACGCCAAAAAAGGCCTTATCTGATCTGCTTTAAATATAAGGCATTATATATCACAAGTTTTCTATAAATGAAGGTCTTATACAGGTCTGCGGTTCTCTAAGAAGTCTTATACAGATAGAATGCTTTATATGGATCTTCTAAATATATTAAGCCTTATGCATGTATACGGTAGAAAAAAGATCTTATACTGACATTTTACAGACCTATATATCTATAAATAGGCGTACTTATATATTTAGGTAGAAAATGTTGTAGATGTCCTCTATATGTTGAAGAAATTATATAGGTCTTATACTTCTATACATAAAAGATCGTATAGAGTTCTTTTCTACAAGGCCAACCTTATACATACCATCGTTATAAAGGAGCCTCTATCTAGGTCTTCAAACCCTAGAAGATCTTAGTTATGTCTTATATTTATTATAGGTAATTTATAAATGACAGGAACATTCGCAGGGTGGGGACCGTGCCATTTGTGTACATTATTCATAGAAACGTTAGTTTTTTGGCCATTGAGACGTTCCGAAATGCATTTCTTTGATAAATAGAATACAATTATGAGGCTATATAAGTCCCCCAGCAAGCTCTCTAATACATAGAAGAACTTATACTGTGAACATAGAATGTCTTATAAAAATCTTCTATAAATAAAATATATAATACCGATCTTCTATAGTAGATTATCTTCTGTAACAATTCTGATGACAGAAGACCTTCTACAACTTGCCTATGGAAATAACAACCTCATTGGACCTCCCAATGCATCTTATAGATTCTAAAATACACCATGATGTGCATCTTATAGCTACGTTTTGTCCCTCTCCCTCCCTCAGAAATGAGACAAAGCCAAACCCTATTGCAATTAACTAACCGAACAATGATTGCTTTCATATCTACAACGTAGCTACATATTTACATTTATTTGTACTATAAACTTTTAGAAGATTGAGGAAATGAATTTTTATTAATTTACTGGAATGACTGATACCAGCAGCACCTCCGCCACGGCACACCACACCGCAGCGCTGAGGCGACGCTGATGTCTGTCCCTATTGAGGTTTGCTGCAAATATTGCACCGACTGCCACTGCAGCTGGCATAGCATGCCATGATAATTGTGATAGAATCAGAAGCTCTCGATCACTACTTACACACTCACTTAGTGACGCGACTGGTAGCAATCAACGAAACGAAGACGGGCTACCATGACGATGACGCCGACACAGTAACGCCGAAGAAAATGCATTGCATTTTAAGTTGGCAGTTGTAAGTGGAGCACAGCCATACCAAGTCAAGTGAAAACTAGTTTAGCTTCCGCATACGAACTGCCGACGGACGAACGAACGAACGCTGGTCGGGGCTTGCGGTGATTAGCAGGCGCAATGGTGGCGGTGGCAGCAGCTCAAGCCGCTGTTGCTTGGATAAATATATATTCCTCTAGGCCCGCACAAACACTTGCAAAGACACACGATTCATTTCGATATCACAAGAAATAGGGAACAGAAGCTTCAAACAAAGCAAAAAAAAAAAAAACTGGAGAATGTAAAGATACTTGCAACACACACACCATCACACAAACGATATAACAAGTATCCACACGACGATATCATCGCCTAACTGACTGACTGACTGACTTGGGGACTATTTATTCGTTATTCATATTAACCACACTCCCAGAAATATCAATAAAGAGAGCAATCTTTTTTCTTTTATTTTTGGTGTAATATGAGAGAATGTAAACGCGGGAGTGAGAGAGGGGCCCACAAGGGAACAGACGTATGAAGGAAGTGGTTTTCTTTCTTTAGATCAGACTCAGAGATGATATTTTTATGGACGGTTGTTGCTGTTTTCTTTCCATTTCGTTTTGTGTGAGTGTGTGTTTTCTTACAAAAACCGCAACTAGAATTGACACAGTGTGTGAATTTTGGCGAACGGTATTTCCCTCTTCTATGGGGGCAACAACAGCAACAGTAATAACAACAATAACCAAGCAATTGCTTTATTGCAGGTGATAAGTTGTGGGATTTGCAATGTATTTTGTTACAATAGCTACGAGTACGTACAAACTCGAAGCTGTAAATCCAGGTGTTGTGTTGTTTTATAGGAAATTATGGGATTTGTGTAGGTGATCACACTGCCTGCAAATTTGAATAATATTGATATTTATAGGATCTCATCATAAGGTATGTGGACAATAAGGTAGTGAAATTCTTGACGTAAATGAAAATTGTTCTGCAATGCTTTATGATTAAAAAAAATAGTTTGTTTCAAAATATAAGAAATCGATACGTTCAAATGTAATAATACTTGGATCAAAATTACCACTTTGTTAGCATTGATGTGTAGTCTTCAAAATACCCATTAAAAGTCGGCTTACCAATCCATTACTTTAACAAAGACATGTGGTTCGAAATAAATATTTATTTCCTATTCACTAAAAATCGATAAATTTATACTTTTTCGTGAACTTAGACCATTAAAAATCGTTATATAAGTACTTATATGTCGACTTTTAGAGGCAAGGAAAATCATCTTGTTCTTGCAAAAAAAAATTCGTAGTTTTGCTGATTATCAGACCCAAAAAAAAAGTTCCTCTCGTTGATTTGAAATATAAGACAAGAAAATTCAACATAATTCATTTTAGAAAGTGAGTCAGCCAGTTTATCGAGCAGATTGGTACGTTCAACCCCAGCAAATATTTGGTAACAATATGTGTCACTTTCACCACTACTAGTAACTACATACCCTCCGCATTACCAGTAAGCAAAAAATAATTAAAACAACGTGCCCCCATTACCATGTAATAAAAAACGACGGCACAACTTGTGCACGCCCGACTACAAACAAATAAAAAAAGAAAATACGATCAGTATGCCGACACACACATTCGTCGACTAACAACAATTAATGTCCGAATCAGAAGATAGCCATGTCAGTCTTTATACATTTATTTATCTGTTCTCGGTTTTGTTATGTACGTACTTCCTATAACCTCGGAATGGTAAAATCTGGGGTTAGGATGCTGTTTACCAAAATGTACCAAATAAACCCATTACTTGGTAATGATAACTTGATATGAGAATCCGACTAGGTACGATTTGGGCAATGATAGATTTTTAACAAATTTATAAACTGTTAAAATATGGCACATGGGACCGCTCTTTACGGTAGCTATTTTACAAATAGCGAAAATTAAGAAAAATTGCACTGTGTAACCAGGGAATTCCAAGTTGGTATATTTGGGAAATGTAGCCAAGACGGTTGATCATTTTTTCGCTGGTAATCCAAAAATTACTAATAAGGCTAAATCGACTGAATTGGGGTACACAGGGTGAGATGAAAAAACTGCAACTAATTTCATTATATGGGTTACAAGCGTACAAAAGCATTTTGGTGAGAAATTTCTAGAAAAAAAAGTTATTCGTGATGGAAATTAAGCGTGATAGTGTGATTTCTTTAAACTTTGGCTGGAAAACCACAGAGCACTCCAGCATTTAAATGTCAAAACCACTCTTCTGTGTCTCGTACCATCGCTCGTTACCGTGATACTGGTAGCATAGCCCGACGTCAAGGAAGTGGACGGAAGAAAACACTAACATTTGCAGAAATGGTTCGAAAAGTAAAGAGGCGTCTTGATCGAAACCCGCGTCGCAGTGGTCGAAAATGGCTCGTGAGCTGAACATATCGCAATATTCCATTCGGCAAAATGAGCTTGGGGTAGAGCCATTGAAAAACCAAAAATTGCAAGAAATTACACCGCCACAGAAAGAAAATAGCCTCAAAAAGCTAATAAGTTGCTTTGCTAGGCCGAAAATGGTGAAGTGCCGAATTTGGTTTTCTACGATGAGAAAACATTCGGTATCCAGCAGTTTGTAAAAAACAAAATGATCGTGTATATTTGCCAAAGAGGTCAGCTGAAAATGAGTACCTTCGGTTGCCCACCACAACTCAAGCGCCGGCCATGGTGATGGTGGGGGCTGCCATAACAGCCGATGGTCGCTCTCCGCTCGTATTAATCGACTGTGACATCAGAATAAATGCCGAATATTATCGCGAAAATATTCTGGAGGGTGTATTAAAGCACCATCGCACTCAATACGCGCCACTCAAGAATGATAACAAAATGAGGTTCCTCGCTTCATTTCCAGCGCACAATGGCCACCAAAATCTCCGGATACCAATCCGTTGGACTATTGTGTCTGGAGTATTTTGGAAAGCAAGGTTGGTACAGAAAAATACCAAAGTGTGGATCACCTCAAGCAAGCGCTTCGCCGGGAACGGGTCAAACTACCGCAGAGGAACATTCGGACAGCACCGTGTGACAGTTTCATTGGCCGTTTGAAGGCCATAATTCGTGCCACAGGTGACCAATTCGAACAAATCTAAACATATTCTAAAAATTGATGCTATTTTCGACATTATTTGCTTTCCTCAAATAACATTAAAAAAATATAAAAATATGGCGTTTGACTTCGTTGCATTTTTTTATCTCACCCTGTATATGTATACTTTAAGGGATATCTAAGGAATATTTGGTTGGTAAAGAGAAGAAAAACAATTTTTGAATATTTTATCAATGACACTCCTGAGATGTTCGATCCACATTTAGTTATAGCTCTTTTGATATGTGATATTTTGGGGGTTTTTGGTTAAAATTCCAACAAAATAAGCTGTAATTTAGAATTTCGTAGTTGAATTACTGACTTCTTCAAATCTAGGTCCACTTTTTGACGAACCTCCTGATTTTCAGTATTTTTTGGTTTAAGTGCCGATCAAATCGGCTGTAACTTGTATCTTGGGTTCTTTGTGGGTCGATTAAGTCCACTCAAAAAATTTGCGGATTTTTTCCGAAATTTCAATCTATAATTAAAAATACGTTTTCTCGAAAATGATTCTTTTTTTGAGATGTGAAACTCTTTTAGTAACTGTGCTATACGAATAGCCGCCTGAGAGCCTTTACAGACGTTAAGAGAGCCCAACTCTATTTGGTGTAGTGTAAATTCTATAAAAAACAAGCTTTAGATTTCATAAATAAAATCGTAAAACATGCATACATATTTAAGCAGAATGTTCTTCAGCTATCACCGGATCTCAGGTCAAGAAAGAATTTTCGTTTCCGCATTTTACTTCGGTTACATCAACCAATTAAACAGAATATCCGATTCCACTATCGAACACCAATCCGACATATATCGATACCGATAAACTAATGGTGTCGATGTCGTCATCGGCTCATCATCAGCACAACTGGCGCTTTGTCATAATCGCAATAAACACAATAAAATATAATGTAATATTAATTGTTTTCTTTTTGTTTTTTCTTTTGTTATTGTTTTGTTTATGGCGTTTTATTGCTTTTACATAGCGCAATAATTTGTTGTTGCTGTTGTTGTTTTTGTAATAAATACATATCTCTTAAAGGTACGCGAATATTTCCTACTCGGCAGCAACGAATAACCCATACAAAGGTAAGCTCACACCTCCTCATTCGCACACACGCACTAACTCACAGATCCATATGGACGACTGTGCTTTTGAACCCACACCCCCTTGGATTCAACCCTTTGTTCGACACTTGATTTGTTCTTTTTTTTTTTTTGCTGCTTTTGTTGTATGGCAACAAGTATTGTAGCTACATCGACCGACCAATATATTTTATTGTAGTTGTTGCCGTTGTTGTTGTGGGTTTTCGTTTCGCTGTTGTCTTGATGTCTTTGTGGAGCAATGCGGAAGTGAATTTTCGCATTTGTTTTTGTATTTACTTAACATTTGCTTTGTTGTAGTTGTTGTTGGTGGTGGTGCTTTGTGTATATTTCACTCTACACATTTGTGTTCCCCGCGTAATAGCTCTGCTGAGTACAATATACGAGACACAAGCACGACAAACGAAACGTCTCCACAACCAATGCCACTACTTGCGTCCCAGCAAGCTAACGACGACCCATTCCCAGCCCAGCATTCCCGCCTCCATTTTTCGGAAAAGCATTGGGCATCATCATCAAGTTTTTCAAAAGAACAACAAAAGTAAAGTCGTCGTCATCACCATCATCATCCTCAATCAGCAACAACAACCCCATCATCAAGGGGGTAATGCTGTTAGTTCGACTCTCTCGAGCGCCACAATCATCATCACCAATATCAAAAATCACATCACCCAGTGGATTAATATATGAAGCAATCTTAACGATACTCTCCTACTCTCAAAGCACCAAGAGAATCATTGGCGACCTCAGCAGCAGCACCAACCACAATAACACAGGCAGCGTTCCTTAATTTTAACGATCGCTTAATGCTGAAAATATCACGACAATGACAACCGTGAGGAGGTTTGCTCTATTGCATTGCACCAATCATAATCGGGAGAGAGAGGGAGTACGAAGCGAAAGTCTTCTAAGGAAAATGAAGATCAGGGTATGTGAATTTGGATAATACACTCGAAGAATACATTTTTGGTTAAATAGACTGTCCGTCTATAAAAGCTTGAACCACCTTTAAACATATTGTTTTTGACATACTTCCTCGGTGTATAGAGATTTTAAAGATACTTAGGTCCAAGGAAGTCTTCGAGATGCTAAGATGTTAAATGTTTATCGGTTTTTCGATAATGAAAGTCTTTGCTCGTTTTTAACTCTTGAAAATTCAGAAGTGTGGCACAGAATAAAGAATAACTACTATTTTGTCAACCTAATAAATGGCAGGCATATGAGCCAATGACCCATTACAAGGTAATGATATCAAACGACTTATTATATTACCAACCCAAAATAGTATTTTTTTTGCTATTTTTAGGGCACTTTGCTTGAAAGTCTCGATGTTTAGTCGGTTGAGCTTCCCGTAATGATTTCGTAAGGCATTTATGGCTATGTCGATGGACTGAACATAAAATTGTATTCCATAAATTGTTACATGGTAAATTAACATTTTTTAACCCATTACCAAATAATGAGTAAAAGTGACGAAGAGTGAGCGCATCCGATAACAAAAAAAAAAAAAAACAAAAATTTAATATTCATGGTCAGCAAACAAATAAAAATGGAAACAAGAAAATTGAAATCCAAATAAAAAGGTAGAGTGTGGTGAAATTGATCACAACTTCACCTCACCAGTTCCAGAAATATAGGATTTGATTATATTTGTCGAATTCGGGTTGGAAAAGAGTAACTGCTTATTTTGTGCGGTATTTGTAATAACGGAACCTTTAGTTATCGGTGCCAAAATGGGTAAGACGACTCATTATTTGGTAATGACAATGTAGTAATTATGCGATTTTGTAAACAATTACTGATGCCAAAAGAACTTCTAAACTTCTGCCCAAAAAAACCTCTATACATAAAAGACATCAGAGCTCAGATTTGTTCTTTTTAATTGGAAAGCGAAAAATACTACTGAGCTGGAGTTCTCGAAGAGTAAGACAAACTGAACGTAAAATCTGCTCGATTTTGAGTAAATTTTTAATCCATTCACAAACGAGCAAAACATACCCTGAACTGATATTTTATGTCTGGAAGACCTAAGAACGTTTTTATTCGGAAAAGACCTTTAGAAAGTGATTTACACATATATACTCTTTGAAAACAATTTTTTAATAGAGAAGAAGTGTTTCCATGCATAGAACTCTTTTCGGAAATCCTAAACCACCTAAAAAATCAATTGAAAGAATTGCGTATATACCTACATCTTTGGGAGATAATCCCAACGTTTTTATAACCTCCACCATACTATGGAAGGTATATTAAGTTTATCATTCCGTTTGAAACTCCTCGAAATATACATTTTAGACCCCACAAAACATATATATATTTGATCAGCATAAAATTCTACGTCGATTTAGCCATTTCCGCCCGTCTGTGGAAATTACTCTAGCTTCCGAACGAAATGGAGCAGATTGATAACATTTAACAAAAATGTGTATTATGTCTGCAAGACTTTTGGTATTAAAAATGGGTCATGTCCACGTTTTGGTATAGCCCCCAGATAATGGTACCTCCCTTTTTCGGTATTTTGGTGATTTAAGCGACATTATTCACCGGGAATGTTTCCAATTTCGTATTTGAAGTTCGTAATAGGAACTACAGACCATAAAAGAAAATTGTCTGTGCAGATCCACGTCTTCGTATAGCCCCCATGTAACGGCACCTCCCGATATTCTATATTTTGATGATTTTAGCGACATTATTTACTAGAATTGTTTCAAATTTAGTATTTGAAGTTCGTAACGGATACTGCAGCCTATGACAGAAAATTATCTGTGCAGGTCCACGTCTTCATATAGCCCCCATATAATGGTAACTCCCGATATTCGGTACTTGATTTTAGCGACATTATTCACCCTAATATAATGGCTACATTCAGCATTTTTAAGATATTCACAGAATTGTTAACGGATTTTATTTTTTTGAAAATTACCAAAATATTTTCAAATGGTGAAGGGGTATTCAAAGTTCGGCCCGGCCAAACTTACAGCTTTTTTAACATGTTTATGCTTAACATAGCCAACCTTCTGAAATGATCTACGATAAGGCTTAGACTACACTAGGTCTCCTTTTTTAGAATAGCTTTAGAGGGGTACCCTTATAAAGCTTTCACCGATTTTTTTCTATATATAATCGTGCTCTGTGATCTGCAGGACAATTTAACAGCAATGACATTTATTAACATTTCTTCGAGTGTATGAGTCACCGATCTGTTAAATGTTTTCGCTTGTAAAGATGATTTCGTTGGCAGTCCATCGCTAATTGCTTAGGAAACCACATACTATTCCCACTATTCAAATTGTTTTCCGCGAAGAACATACACATTCGCACAGGTATTTGCGGGGACGTGCGAGAGGCGAGAGCGAACACTAGCGGCAGAAACATTGCTGCTGCTCTCGCAGCTTTAGATCGGCACAGATGATTATCGCTTTGCAGGCGGGCACGCAGGCAGTGTGTTGGCGGAGGCTTGTCTCATAGAATCGGGTTGTCGATGGACGACAACGGCGTGCGAAAAGGGTTGAGAGCCGAGGAAAGAATTCCAATAGGTAAGTAAACGACAGACATTAAAGAGCAAGATCAGGTGCGTCGTTATCTCTTCCTGTTACCTTTGAGCAGCGCTGTTGGCCCCACCACTACCAACGACGGCACTCAGAACAACGTGAGTTGTGTTCGGCTGTTTGTTTGTGCTGTTCGTTCCGTGTTTGCAAAAGCAATCGACCAATTATCGTCACAGAGCAGCCACCACCAACAACAACAAAAGCAAAAGCGACCGACTGTTGGACACACTAGCCAGCCAACCAACCAACTAAACGACAGACACTTTGTCTGTGGGCTAACGTCAGCGATGAGTGTCGAATCGGCGGGTTGTTCCCCCAATCCACAAGCCGCCACACTAAACCAAAAAGCAGGAACTGTTGCTAGTTTTTTCTTCTTTTTGTTGTTTTGTTTTCTTTGCTCAACAACAGCAGCAGCAACAGCAACAAATATTATTCACTCATCCAACGCTGCTCACACACGACAAAGCCAGGGCATTTTCAAGCATTTTCTCAGTTGTGTCGATAAGATTTCTTCTGTTGATTCGGCATGGCCTGAGTACTGCGAGCGAATATATCTCGTAGTAGTAGTGGCTGTTGTTGTTGTAGGTTCCTACTCTGCTTTTGTTGTTCTGGTTATTGTTCCGTATTGTTGTTGCTTTTGGTGAATATTTGCGCTTTTTATTGCTGGTATTTTGTGAGTAAGCCGCAGGTATGCCAAGTGTATGGGAGATGGGAATTATGTGGGGATATTTTAAATGTGAGTTGTAAGTGATAGGATTGCCCTTTAACATTCACAGGATTAGGGCAGGGAAAATTGAAATGGGATATTTAGTCAAGTTTGGTGGTCACAATTTTAACATGCGGATTTTGGGTCATAGGCATGACAAGATTTGTAAAATAATTAAGGGTCCACTCCGTTGGAAATTTCTGACTATCAAGTGTTCTGTTACAGAACTTACAAGAATCTAACAATGATACTACGTTAACCGCTTTTTTTCTCTATGATATGGACAAAAATGGAACTAGGTAGTACTAAATTTCAGATTCTGGAACAAAACTTATGTTTCGACTAGGTGTACACTGATGAGGCATTGTGGAACTGTTTTCTACTCGCTGAGATTTCAAAAATCAAATTACAGCCATCTGATCCGTAAGAACAAAGTTCATCTAATTAGAACATAAAGTAAATAATAAAGCCAATTCGGTGGAAAATATTGGCTGAAATCTTCGAAATACCGAATATCAGAAGGTCCCTAATAGCAAAGGCTACCATGTGATACCCTACAACACTACAATATGTTTGAAGTCCCCTTAGGTCCAAATCCATTTTTTGAAGATTTCGTTTTTGAAATAATGTCAAAGAGCCCTTTCTAGGTGTTCCCCTGTACGTAATAAGAACAATATGCTTTAATTCTGACCCTTACCCTGATCGCACGATAATTGTGACATGTATATTATACCCACAAAACGTAGTGTTGCGGGGTGTAAAAATTTATAAATCGCACGCAATAAAATATATGACAAAAATGGAAAAAAGGGGAAAAAATATTCACTTCTTTATTGGTATATTTTCCCGCGATTTTTTCTCCCTTTTCTGGCAAGAGACTTTTCCGAATTAATTTACCCACTAAATATTGTCCGATGGCCGCCCAAATTGGTAGGCTTCTGCCCAGTCCTAAACTCTAGCTCCATGAAAGTTTTCGTGTCTATTGGTTCATAATTGTGGTCTGTTTTTGGTCCATTTCAACCCCTAAATGTTTTGCAATCATCTCCAAAGACAATAGGGTTTTATCTGACCCTAACCCCACCTCCATTTTCAATTTCGTGAAGATCGGGTCTTAATTGCGACCTGTAGCTTGATTACAAATTAACATGGACGGATGAACATACATAGCTAGATCGATTCAGCTCGGTGAGATAGGAAGATCCATATATATGTTCCTATGTGGGAGACCAATATTTCGAGGTGTTACATAATTGTTGGCTCAATCAAACTTATAATAACGCCAACACATAGTGTTGTAGGGTATAAATATTCTTGGTAGAAAAATTAGATTTTTGCTAAACCAAATAGCTGGCCTCACCAGGAATTAGCACGGAAAATAGAATCGGTATTAATAATTTCCAATTTTTGCCTTAAACAAAATATCGGACTATTTTTAATCAGCCAAAAATTCATTTGACTTTTCAAATTTTGATTTTAATTATTTGATGTGTAATTTTGCCTTAAGGTTATGTGACAGAAAGTCTAACCTAAACACTCGTAAATCGTTGAATATATTTTACTCTTATGACCTAAACTCCATTTGCAATTTTTGCCATAAAATCGAAATTTAGGCTTTTAAATACAAACACCTAATTCTTTCCTTACAAATTATTTCATAAAATTTAATGATATCGCCCTATTTCGGGAGAAGACCCCTCATAAAATTTGCATAAAAGGTTTACGCTTCAGAATTGTCCAATAGCGGTGCCATCCATCTTTCTGAAGGTCCTTGTAGGATTTTCGAACCAAATGGGTTGTTGTGTAGTATCTGTGGTTCGAAAGGAGTTAAGTAACGTCCTCGAAAACATATTTTGAAGTATTATTTTTCCGAACTCCAACAAAGTCGGTTCCCTACCTGTATGTATTAAATTTCGTACCGACATAAAACCCTAAACGGCAACACTGGATGCAACTGAAGTACCCAGCTCGGATAATTTCCTGACTCTCCAAGTTCGCAACAAAAAGAAAAATGGACGAGCATGTGGTGCATGTTTGCAACCGAATAAATGTACAATTGTGTGTACCAACGACCGAATGAACGACGTAAGTACATCATCGTAAGACGATAACATAGGAATAACATTCTGCTTCCAACACCACCATCAACAACAGCAACAATGCGATGCAATAATAGTAGCAATACATAGCGGAACACAACAGAAAAAGAAGTAATGCATGGATGAAAAGAATAAAAATTGATATTGTTGTAATACGACTGACGATGGGGCTCTTCCTATTTCGCTGGGACGTTCTTTTTTTAAGAGGGGGAGGAAGAAGAAGAACGAAACAACAGTTATGTTGAAACCATATGATATCTTCATTATTACGTTTTCATGTTATTTATTAATGTAGATAGGTATGTCCGTTTGATAATGTATAGTCAGATGTACGTACGTACACTCGCATATTTATGTAGTGTAACTAGACATTTGTCTAGTCGTTCTGCTGCTGCTGTTGAGTACTTATGCTCGTCAGTGTAGTTTTTGTTGTGCGGCAAAGATAATTCATCGTTGTAGTCCGAATACACAACCAGAACATACTTTGTACAGAAGAAATCTATTTCCGGATATGTTTGCTTTTATTTCTTATTCTTTATTTGAACATTTATTGCTGGTATTACGTCCAAAAATATGATGGCGGGCAAAGAGGAAGCAGAGACGGAGGCGGGGCGGGGGTTCACTACCGCACACCTAGATATCATGCTAAATGCCATAGAAGTATAACAATGTGTTTTTGTGTTCTGTTTATTTAGCATTCTCCAGTGAAATAATCTTTTTCACTACTCCATGTGATAGGGGAGGTGGGTAGGTAGGCAGATAGGTACAAAGATATTCCGCAACGAAAGTGTTTTCAGATAATAAGTTTGATATTCTGGCAAAAAAATAATTTAAATCAGATTGGTACCTATTATTGAGTTAAACATTAAAATTGAGTAGAAGGAGCGGTGACTGCCAAAATGATTTGACTAATTTATTGCCATTTAACAAATTAGCTGTTCAGGGGAAACGATGACAATAGGCGTCTTTGTTTTGTTCAAAACCACATTTTTATCATATTTATTGCTCATTTGTATGCAAAAATAAGTTCGTTGATTTCTGTAGAAGAATTCCGAAATACATAATCTGATTCATTATTTAAGTTATTAGATTTAGAATTTTTGAAATGTAAACAACAATAACTAGTCTAAATGCAAATTACTTTCGAGTTATTTATTTATAGCAGATCAAAGATTTATTAAAATAAGAATTTTTCTTGATATCTAAATGCCCTCTGAATAATATGGCGAACTGAGTGGCTAGACTCTGTAATTCCATTGGACAAGTAGAATAAAACTAATACGACGTGTAATTCATCACCAACCCCCACCCACCCGAATTTGTCGAGATATATAATAACTTCTGCTGACTATCTTAACATAGCCATGTTCCCGCGCCGAAGGGGCCAGGATGCGAATACAGGGTGAGATGAACTATTCCATTTGGCAAATATTGAAAATGAGCTCGGGGTAAAGTTATTGAAATTCAAAAAAGTTCAAGACTCAAAAGAGCTAAAGAGTTGATTCGCTTGGCCGAAAGAGGTGAGCTGCCTAAATACCAAAGTTGGCACTAAAAAATACCAAAGTGTCGATCACCTCAAGCAAGTACTTCGCCTGAAATGGCTCAAAATACCGCATAGCAACATTGGCCGTTTGAAGGCCATAATTCGTGCCAAAGGTGACCAATTCGAACAAATCTAAACATATTCTAAAATTTGATGCTATTTCCGACATTTTTTGCTTTCATTCAATAACATTTACAAAAAAAAATTGAGGTATAAGAAGTTTGAAAAAAAAAAAAAACACAAAATGCTGAGATATTATTATACAGATTTTTGTTAAGAGATATTATTATACAGATTTTTGACCATTTGTAGGGGAAGTACCTGAAAGAATGAACCGATTTCTTTCCTTTACTTATCCTGCATAGGTTTGATTCAAATATTAAGACGTGCAAAGTTTAAACAAAATCGGATACCTCACTAGTTTTAAGTACATTTTTTTTTCTTTCAAAAATTTAGACTTTTTGTGGAGGAGGACTAGAAGGCGAACTCGATCTAAATTTGAAATAAATATATATAGAGATATTTTTATACAGATTTTTGACCATTGTAGGGTAGGTAGCAGAAAGAATGAACCGATTTCTTCATTTATTTATCTTACCTAGGGTTGATTCAAATATTAAGACGAGCAAAGTTTAAACGAAATCGAATACCTCATTAATTTTAAGCAATTTTTTTCTTTCAAAAATTTTGACTTTTTTTTATAGAAGGACTAGAAGGCGATCTACATTTGATAGGAATATTACAATGTAGCAAGTATGAATCAAATCGTATAATCCCTTCGAGAGTACACATACAACATTATAAAAGGTAGGACCAATATTTATTATTTTGGCAATAAGGTAAATTGCTTACTAAGAACCCGCAATAACAGCCCACAGCTAATTTCGTGGAAAATTGAGTCCGAAGTGGGGGTGCACTTTTATGGGGACCACACCAAAAAGTGGACATGCATTCAATATTTAAATTCTAAATGCAGCTAAACTACTCACTAAGAACCCGAATTATGAAAATACAACTAATTTGGTTTAAAATTGGGACAGAGACCTCAATAACGAGAATCTGAAAGTTCCTTATATTAGCTACATACCTAAACGTGGACCATTATATCCAATTTTAACTAACGAAAATCCTTGAAATTATATCAATAATTTCTTGCAAAATTTTAACTCTAACAGTGTGACAATTTCGAGGTGTTGCAAACGGAATGTCAATTTAATGTACTCTCAATTTTGGGGCCGAGTTTTACCCGAACTATTCCCCCTTACATAAAAAATCATCATAGTTTTACAGCGAACACTTTTGACAGTTCGCTACTTTTCCATTTTATAAAGCTAATACCATTAACGCTACAATTCTAAATGCTATTGAACTTACCAATGCTGTTACTGTCGTTGACAATTTTCGCAATAAAGATTGGCTGAACTGTTGGTAATGATTCCTGATTTTCAGCTGACTTTTCGTGCAGAGGGTGCAGGCGATTGTGTGTTTGTGTGCGGAAAATATGTCGACGAGTGCTCTTGTTTTGTTTCTATGCTTTTGCTTTTACTGTTTCTTCGTTTTGTTTTTATTTCTTTCTTTTTCTTTTTTGTCAGAATGAAGCCAAGCAAACTCACAATGCGGAAGCGGATATATTACGCCAAAGAACACCAGACTCAGTCGCACGCTTTTACAACACAAGCCAATCTATTCCCCAATTGCAGTGCAATGCAATGGAGCAGGAGAGAGGGAGAGCGGGCGAACTGTATTGTTCCTCGTAAATATTAACAACAGTAGTAGGCAAGAAAGTCACTCACTGGCAAAAGTCAAGTAAGTTGGTTGACTGGGTGCGGGGGAGAGGAGAAAACGAAATCGCCTACCTTTCTTTGTAACAAATGAATGTCGTGAATTCTCTGTTGTGTTCCTCACTGCTACCAGCAAAGGTTAGTCGTTGTTGTTTTTCTTTTTATCCCCTTTGCGTTTCTTTGTAGTTGCTGTTGTTTTGGGCGCTCAAAAGTTCCGGCTTAGATTCGATTCGTTTGATTCGCCAAAATAAAAATCAACTGACTGCCAGCCGGTTTTGCAATATTTTGAATGTTTGTTTGTTTGTTTTGTTTACTCGGCAATTTTATTGATAGATTATTGCGATAGGCGAGAGAGAGTGAATGCAGTTTCTTTCTCAGTCGTCACAACCGATGACAAGAACAACAATAACAAAAATAAAAATTAAGTTGCTTCCTTTTTTTTGTGGCTGTGTCAAACACTCCCTTGCACTTTACATTGCCAGCAAGAAGACCTGAGTAATGGAGGCGAGTGCAAAAAACAAACTGGAGAGTGGTGTTGTCAAGCTGTCGGGTGTGCTGCTGCTGCTGTTGTTGTTGATACCCGATGCATGTGTTGCTGCCGCCTTTGCAACTCTGTGTTGCTCGAGTCGAGTCAACTTACTTCCGTCTGTTGTTGTTGATTATTGTTGCTGTTCGTTCTGTTTACGTTTCTTTTTTCTCTCTTTATCACTCTTCTTGAGATTTCTTGTTTTTGTCTAGGTTTCTTGGCTCTTTACACTTGTAAATATGCCCTTATGTTTGTTACAATTCTCTCGCGCTCTCGTTCTCTTTGCGTTTTGCTTAGTTGATGGATTTGTCTGTTTGCTCATTGGCTTTGGTATTTCCGTTTTCTTTCTTTCTTTATTTATTTATTCCATAGAAATTGAAACTTTTTTTGCTTTGCTTGTTTTTGTTCTGTTTTTCCTTTGAATATCTTTATTATTATTGTTATTATTTTTGTTCGTCGTTGTTTCTCTGCGGTCTTCCGTTTCGTTGAAACTTAAAAATAAACTCAGAGCACTTGAATGAGACAATGAATTGTTGTTGTTGCTGCTGCTGATGCCGTTACTGAGAAATGCATGGACAACACAACACAATAAGGGAGAAGAAAAGAGCTTAAATTTATGTGCCGGCAGGGGGGAGTGGTTGGTGGCGGTATGCTTTTGTGTGTTTTCTTTTTGAGTTTATCGTTGTTATCTGGACAAGAAGAAGAATATGAAAATCCCGTGTGTCTTATGAATTGACGCGCGTTCTGTTTAACATTCCTTTCCGTCGTTTGTCTGTCCCACCATCAGCCGCCAAAACGACCAACAACAAACCAAATTTCTATTTGTTTTTTGATTATCAAATAATTTAACTGTAACTCAGAGAGCCGAGAGGGAGAGCGCAGTGCACCACACAAACAATGCAAATGCAGCCACAACTCGAGATGTGTCTGGCTGACTGACTGTCTGTCCGGTGTCGGGGAGTAAGCGAGTGTTTGTCGTTTCTGTTTGATGGATGGCAATAAAATTGTTTATCAAACAACAACAAAAACAACCCGAGAAATAGTATCACACTTTGAATTGTTTAATCTGCTGCTCTTCTCTGTGTGTTTTTGTTTAATATTTTCTAACAAAAACAACAACAATACTAGTTGTAAACACCAGAAGAGTTTTTCAGTTTTGTTTTTTTTTGTCTATTATTGCTAACGGTATGTCCACAAACAATGTTGGCTTTGTTTATTCTTTACAAAATTCACTTGAACTGGAGTTTCCGTTATTCAAAGTATTCTTCAATAACTTTGCTGTTGTTCTCTTTTCACTTGTTGAGACATAATGTCAACTGTTTTTATTTTATTTTCAATAATTATTTATTATTAACTTTAAATATATGTAAAAATCGTACTTTATTAATATGCTTTTTTATTTCTTATTGTTGCTGCTGTTTTTAGTTCAAATAATATTCTTTATCATAATCAACGTTTGCGTTATTATTTTGTTCTTTTTTTCGCGAGTTATTCTGTTTTGGTTAATTGTCTCTCGCGTATTATTATTCTTATTATTATTAATATTAGCGACCAAACCGACGCGACGTCATTCATCGGCGGCTCACAAAAATCGAATAACTGCCAGAAAGAAAACACAATAAAGTATAGCCGACGATAAGAGGTAGTATTTTTTTATTTCCCATTCTGCCAGTCCACTGTTGGCGCTGATGTGCGCCGTAGCCGTTGATATTTGTGCTCAGCATCGTTGTCGCTGTCGTTGGCGCAAAATGGCATGCTCTGGCCCCTCTCCACCCAATATCAGCACACAAACATCGCAAAGGCAAACACACATTTGCAAAAGCAATGTTCGGTCAATCCAACACACGCACACACAGCCGCCAACACTCTCAGAAGAAAATCATAGCAAAAATAAAGCATCATAATAATCTAAGACAATGACGTAGCTAGTAAAAGGGGAGCATGAAAACAAACATTGTGCAGAGATGTTAACATGTGTTAGTTTCAAAGTCGATAATATTGACTGGGGTCGATATTAAAAGAGTTCTTATTAATTTGTAAAAATTGGGAGAAACAATGTTTCTTGGATATTGTTCGAAACAACAAGAGCTCGGAAGCAGTGAGTATTATTCGCTCGAATTCGCAAGAGTACTCCCACGAGTGATTTATTTGGAAGAATGTACATTTTCTCAATCCCAAGCTATCAATGAAACAAAAATGAAAATGTTGAATAGCATTGTTCCCAATATCTACCAATTTCTACCACTCGGGCCGAACTATTAATACCATCCACCATTT
The DNA here is from genome assembly GCF_030504385.1 of Musca domestica. Lineage (NCBI taxonomy): Eukaryota > Metazoa > Arthropoda > Insecta > Diptera > Muscidae > Musca > Musca domestica. The sequence goes on from NW_026712358.1 coordinate 3,553,452, forward strand.
GAAAAGTATTTGGAGATTTTCTAAAAAAAGAAAATAATAATAAATAAAGTAAAAAAGAATCCGTTATTTTTTTTTTAAATCTTAAAAATACTGAAAATAGGGAGTTACAGTTATATACCCCAAACTATACGACTGTAATACCCATTACGAAGTGCAAATACGAAATTTGAAACAGTTCCGGATAATAATGTATTTAATATAATAAAAACATCGAATATAAGGAGGTACCGTTATATGAGGGATATACGACGTGGACCCGTATATGCAATTTTCTGTCATAGGTTGTAGTACACATTGTGGACTTCAAATAAGAAATTTGAAACAATTTCAGTGAATAATGTAGATGAAATCATCAAAATACCGGATAAAGGGATGTACCGATATATTGCGGCTATTCGAAGACCTGGACCTGCATATGCAATTTTCTGTCTTAGGTTGTAGTACCTATTAGGAACTTCAAGTACGAAATTTGAAACAATTCGGTGAAACAAAGCCGCTAAAATCATCAAAATACCAAATATTGGGAGGTAGCGATATATGGGGGCTATACGAAGACCTGGACCTGCATATGTAATTTTCTGTCTTAGGTTGTAATACCTATTAGGAACTTCAAATACGAAATTTGAAACAATTCCGGTGAACAATGCCGCTAAAATCATCAAAATACCGAATATAGGGAGGTGCAGTTATATGGGGCCTATAACTAAAATTAGACCTATATAGCCCATTTTCAATACCAAAACACACATTTGAGTAAAATTTTAGAAGCCTACTTCAATTTGTTCGGAAGCTAGAGTGATTTCCACGGATGGACGGACGGACACGCAGGCAGTTGCAAATAGAATTTTATGCTGGTCAAGAATATCGTTCGATAAATCTCAATGATAGATCAAGTCGAAAGCTGGAGTGGAGCCATTATTTTGTCATGATATATCCTGTCATGCTGCAGCATATGATGTGCAGAAGTAAGTTGAGGGCCTAGTGGCCGAGATCCAGGACAGGCACACGAATAAAAGTTAAGCTTTCTTTAAAAAATTGCAGGTCAATAAATTTACATTTTAACCCTCTAATTTTGATCTGATTGAGATTTGAACAGTATGCTCTGGATATTCCCTCCATTATAAGATGAAGGACATATTTAGTTTCCCGTTCCTCTTAGAACACCTCGAGATATTCTCGAAGTCCCGAATAGCATATATTCATCAGTATATAATTTAAAGACGATTAACAAACTATTTCTCCTAATTCCAGTATTTTCCAACTAAATTAGCAGTGATTTGAAGTTGTTGGTATGTAAATTACCATTAAATTAAATTACCTTTCAAACGCATTTTCCAAGCAAATTACCTGTAATTTGGCGTTTCAGGATTTTAGCGGATATAAACCTTCTATACAAAAGTATGGTTGTACTTTAATATATAACAGTATATATTTCGTATTTTAGCGATTTATATCACATTTATTAATGTATTACCCTATGAACCTATCTATGAACCCTATAGCCCGTGTGTGTTTTGGTATTGTCCCTACATAACGGTACCACCCACTGTGTAGAATTTTGAAATCCTTATCTACCTTCTTCGACCGATCTCTCAGTTATTTGCAGTTTAAACACACGTGGAACACGTTCAAATATTGAATTCATGCTCTTTTATATAAAAATGTTTTTTCGATGGAGGTTATTAAAAGTCCGGCTCGGTCGAGCTTAACGTTTTTAGTTGTTATCACATGATTTATTTCATTGCAACTTAAGTATAATAATAAACCCCTCCTCAATACTACGCCCCATGGCAAATCGTATGCAAACAAAAAAGTGCAAGAGAGATTCGTCTCCGCAATGAGCGGAACTAAAGCTTCAAACTGAGAGGAGCGCACATGTTTGGTTTGATAGAAATGGATGAGAGCACCAGCCGCAGCAGCAACCTAAACCAAAACAAACAACAAATGAATCGTCGTAGTATTTACAAACATTTGCCATCCACATCCAGACGACAACCCAGCTAATCATCGGTCATCTCTCCTAATTATTCATTTGACGTTTTGACCAGATGAGTGACTGTTGGCTGTGACGAATGGTTGCTTATTTTATGGCGAATATTTCGTTTTTTAAATATCTAAATATTCAATTACAATAGCTGTCCGTTCATTTATTAGCGGAATATCAAGTAGGAAGTAATGCAAGTACTTATAGACATACAGTATGTAAGTGTGTAACTTACAATATGCATATGTTTCAGTCTTTGAATTAATTACTTTATTCGTATGTTTTCATTCGAGTGCAGTTTTAGCTGTTAATTTTATTGAGGTCGTTCAAAGTCCAGGGAATGACAGTTTTATCCCTTTTTGATATGTACCCAATGTATAACAGAAGTTTATCCAGAACATCTCAAATTTATTTAATTTTCCAAATAATTTGGGTAAGTGTACCAAAGATTTTGATCATCACATTTTATTTTATTTTTCAGTTCTAATTCCATTCGAAGTACCTACTTAGACAGACAAGTGTGTAATTTCCCTTTTTTTGTATCGATCATTAATGTAACAGACACACATTTAGACTCGATATTTTCTCAGATTTCCAAAGAACCCATTAATTAATGGTCATAATTAGAGGCAGAATCGCCTAGACAAAGCGACGGACAAAGGCATTTCGATCGAATCGACACTAAATGCCACCATCAAACAGGATGTTCGAAATTTGAACGCCTCCCTTCACAGAATCGAAACGACGTGAATGACAGAACGCACACACGAATTCCATAAACGTTCTAAATTGTGTAAAGCGTTCCGATTGAATTGGTTCATCATAAAAAACTCATGCATCAACGATGTTTTGTTTTCTTTTCTTCATCTTCTTCGTCTGCTGTTTCTTTTGGTTATGGGAAAATGGAGATTTGCGGGAGGTAAATCTTTGGAAAAATTAAATATTTTTTCATTTGGAATTTATTGAAGACAACCAACCACAAGTATATTTAATTGCCCATTACAAACACAAAATGTATCATAATTGGAAAAACGGTTTTGGGGAAAATTAGTTTGTGGGAGGTTCACGGTCAATTGCCATCATCGTGGCAAGAGGAAACAGGTCCTAGGTGGCATAAAAAACTGAAATACCCATTCATATGGGTGGCAATGCAATGCAATAACGCTATTCCACGAATATATTGACCAAAGTTTTAATTCGATTTTAATTGCTTCGAGATGTAATCTGGATATTGGGTGATCTGCTGTCTTTAATAAATGAATTAAGGGTTTTGTAATTTATACTTTCAGTTCAATAGTTAACACAAACATGATTTTGAAGATCACAAGATCATACATACATGCATCCCAAGATATTTGCTATGAAAAGAAAAAAGGTCTCTAACAAGAAATGTCGTTATACTAGTTCGATATGTTGGCCAATCTCAAAACATTGGGCGCCACATTAGGATTATATATTGACTTTTACTCGCAATTCACTAATATTTCTCGATTTTTTTTTTGCCAAAACATCTATTACGAAAAAAATCGATCTAAAAAAATTTTATTGTGGTTTTGCTAGCAAATGGTAAGATCGACATTTTCATGTTTTTTGGGCCGACTTCCGAAAAATTGGTTCTTGTTCGAACGACATAGAAAAATACGGTACTTTTGCTCAAGTTTTATCTACTCCCAGAAGTGCTCCCGCTCGAAATCGAGTAAAGAGTGAAACACGCTCCTGGGAGCAGAAGAACAAATCAACCATAGGTACTCTACTTATCGATGTCGCTCGAATAAGAGCGAACGTGATTCGCTCGTTTTAGAGATAAGATGGGTTTTTAGTAATTGGTACTGGAAGGGTACCAAAAGTTCTAAGGGGTTCTAAATATGGTATCATTTGTGTTGGGCAAACGGATAGAGCTACAATTCTAAAAATTGGAAGTAGAAGTTAAGGGGCAGTATGGTATGGTTTTTAATCAAACGAGTGAGTAGCTTGAAATTGAATATTGGAATCAAAGTTAGAAAGTACAGGGTAAGATGAAAAACTGCAACCCACTTCAGATTGCTGTCATATCTAAGCCACTCGTCCGACAGCTGCTAAAAATTATGCCATTGACAGCTGATTATATTTTTTACAAGCGTGCAAACGCATTTTGGTAAGAATTTTCCAGAAAAGGGTTATTCGTGATGGAGTTCAAGCGTGATAGTGTGATTTCCTTATATTTGGCTGGAAAACCACAAGTGGCTATCGTTAGAGCACTCCAGCATTTAAATGTGAATAAATTTTTTGTGTCTCGTACCATCGCCCGTTACCGTGATGCTGGTAGCGTAGCCTGACGTTAAGGAAATGGACGGAAGAAAACAGCAAAATCAGTAGCAATGGTTCGAAAAGTAATGAAGCGACGATCGAAACCCGTGTCGCAGTGGCAGAAAAATGGCTCGTGAGCTCAACATATGGCAATATTCCATTCGGCAAATACTGAAAAATGAGCTCGGGTTAAAGCCATTGAAATTCCAAAAAGTGCAAAAACTTACGCCATAACAGAAAGAAAATAGAGCTAAAGAGTTGCTTCCCTTGGCCGAAAGTGGTGAACTGCCGAATTTGGTTTTCTCCGCGTCCGATGAGAAAACATTCCCTGTCCAGCAGTTTGTAAAGAAGCAAAATGATCGTGTTTACTTGCCAAGGAGGACAGGTGAAAGTGTGCACCTTCGGTTGGCCACCAGAACTCAAGCGCCGGCCATGGTGATGGTGTGGGCCGCCACAACAGCCGATAGTCGCTCTCTGCTCGTATTAATCGATCGTAGCATCAGAATAATTGCTGAATATTCTCTCGAAAATATTTGGAGGGTGTATTAAATCCTTGGGCACGCCAACATTTTGACCGCAGACCTTGGACATTCCAATAGGACTCAGCAACATCGCACTCAGCACGCACCACCAAAGAATGGTTACAAAATGAGGTTCTTCGCTTTTAAATCTCCGGATGCCAATCCGTTAGAATATGGTTTCTGGAGTATTTTGGAATGTACGGTTGGTACTAAAAAATACCAAAGTGTCAATCACCTCAAGCAAGCGCTTCGCCGGGAATAGGCCAAAATACTGCAGAGCAACATTCGGGCAGTGTGTGACGATTTCATTGGCCGTTTGAAGGCCATAACTCGTGCCAAAAGAGACCAATTCCAACAAATCTAAACTTATTCTAAAATTTGATTCTTTTTCCGACATTTTTTGCTTTCATTTAATAAAATTAAAAAAAAAAAAAATGAAAGAATTATGGTATTTGACTTTGTTGCAAATTTTTTGTTATCCCACCCTGTAAATGGGATCATTGGCTATATCTGAACCGATTTCTGAACGAACTTCAAATGCCAAATTGGAAACAATTCAGGTGAATAATGTCGTTAAAATCATCAAAATACCGAATATCGGGAGGTACCGTTATATGGGGGCTATATGATAACTTGGTCCTAGATGACCCATTTACGAACTTAACCTGCATACTGGCAAAATATACATGTGTGCAAAATTTTAGCCTTCTATCTCAATTTGTTCGAAAGAAAGCGTGATTACAACAAACAGACGGACAGACAGACACACAGACGGACATGGCTAAATCGTCTTAGAATTTTACGCTGATCAAGAATATATATACTTTGTTGGGTCTGACATGAGTATTTCGAGGAGTTACAAACGGAATGACAAAATTAATATACCCTCCATGGTATGGTGGGGTATGGGTCTATCACGTTTTGCCTGTTACAAACAAATGCTCAAAGACATAATACCCTGACCACCTTGTGGTGTAGGGTATAAAAATATTTTTTGTGACGTACTTCATTGTTTGGTCATGCTGTGATTCATAGAAATGTGGGGTCTGTAAAAAGGAAGGGTTTTCCCAGCGACTATATGTTTCAAATATAAACGTCAAGCGACCCTTATCTAATCAAATCTATAGTTATAAACAAATGTTCTATGAATGTTTTTTTTCGTGACAAATCATTTCTCAACTTGACATCAGAACTGACCGGAATGTATAACTTCATAAGACATTGGGAAACTATCAATATAGCGTCATGAGTGAAAAGGCTTCTGATTAACTGAAATAAACCCAACCACTAGGCTTAAACAGTTTTGAGCCACTTCAGATCCCATGTGGAAGTATTTCACTGGCCATGCTTATGGGATGACCAATATCGGTCCAAATTTCCATATCAAAATATTCAAGTGGTAATTATTTTGAAATCTATCACGGATATAATCACAAATATTCATGAATTTATCAGAGAAAAAAATGAAAAAAAAAAAAAAAACAAATCAGAAAAGAAGATGGCATGTGTATCCGTTTTTAGAATTTTCTCTTGGCGCTTAAGAAATTTAGCTCGACACAGCCTTGCTGGTTTGTTTGTTTTTGTTGGATGGCTGGTGAATGTCGGTGCTGCTAAATTGCGATGCGGTGCGTTGCGTTGTGTTCCCCATGACCATAAAATTGTTTGAAAATCCGTTCTAATTTCCTTCTTTGATTTAGTCATCAGAAGTTAAACAAACAACAAAGAACGGGGCCAAAGAACAGCAACAACAAAAAAAATTGGCTGCAACAAAAAAGCGCACCGACAATAATTCTGGGAAGATGTGGCAGGCAGATGTAACCTGCTGTTGATGTTGTTGCTAGACAAGATGCCATGATTGGAGTTGGAGTCCAAATGGTGGTGCTATGCCGCCAACCAACTAACCAACCGAGCGACCGAACGACCAGCCATGCTAGAGTTGGTTGAGGTGGCACAATTTAATGGAAAAGGCCTTAAATGGCCAAAACAAGGAAATCACAGTCGCTTGACTTTAAACGATGAGAACCAAGTAGTCAGCCATCCAGCCCCTCCATCTACAACAAGAATAAAGGCCAAGAATCTATTTTTGATAAGTGGAAAGTCTTGGCTTGGTTGGAAGAGGATGACTGCTTTGATGGCCAAGTAAATCCGCTTTGACAAACTAATAAGAATCGGAGCATCCGGAGAATGTGACTTCTGTTGACCGAGTGCTTGTTGGGATAGTTGCTGTAGTTGTTGTTATTGGTCTTGGTCTTGCCAAGATGGTAAGAACCAGAAAACCACAATGAAATCAAAGCGAAAACATTGTTTTTTTTTGGGCCAAAAACGATGTGAGTTTTTTAATGCTTGGGTATTTGTTATTGTTGTCACAAAAACAATAACAAAATTGTTACACGACTTTGTTGTAATTGCTTGCAATATCATCGAGTCATTGACGATTAAGATGATGATGTATGAGCGTGTGTGTGTGTGTGTCGGCGACTGAGTTGGGTGCATGTTTGAGGTTGTTAAGCAACCCAAGTCATTAGCGGCAATTGCTTGCAACAACAATCATCATCATCAACAACTGCAACTGCAACAACAACTGCAACAGCAGCTTAAGCATCAACAAAAACAACATCATGTAAAATAACTATCGAAATCGATGCAGCGTTTGTTGGGTCTTCACCCAGCCGTTTTGATCGCTGCACATAGAAGTCTCGGCTCTGGCTGTGGCGTTGTTTCCACTGTGGCCCATTTTGAATGGCAAGATGAGCTTATTTTACACACATGCTCATGCAACGACCTCACCGCCGACACTCGTACATCAAACTTCCTTGTCAGACGGAATCTTCGCTTCACTCGCTGATGATTGATGATTATTGGCTTTAGTTGTTGGACTACTGGAACAACATTAGCGGTGGCGACGACGACGACGACGACACAAATACTGATGTAAAGAAAGAAAGGAAACTTCACATTGAATGGTGGAGGGAGAGAGGGAGGGAGTCGGCCGACAGAGAACTTCAATGGGGGCATATATTTAAGTGATCCCCAACAATGATGTGCTGCTTCACAAGTATAATAGAAATGTTGAAGAGGAGGTCAGTGTGATGTGTTGGGGAATGCTCAAAAAAGTAAATTTAGTGAAAACAAGTAGAAAAGCATTAAGATTGGCCAAACTTTAAATTGCCTCCATCTTAGGGTAAAGGAAACATTAGACAAACCCGTGAAAAAATGTGGCAAAATACCGAATATCGGGAAGTACCGTTATATGGCGGTTATTTCTCATTTTCAATACAAACCATCCTAGACACAATACAAATTTTTCTTCTAAATGTTGACGCTCTCAACGCGCGCCACCCAAGAATGGTTGAAAAATGAGGGTTTTCGCTTCATTTCCAGCGCGCAATGGCCACCTAAATCTCCGGATACCAATTCGTTGAACTACTGTGTCTGGAGTATTTTGGTAAGCAAGGTTGGCACTAAAAAATATCAAAGTCTCGATCACCTCAAGCAAGCGCTTCGCCGGGAATGGGTCAAAATACCGCAGAGTAACATTCGGGCAGCGTGTGACGGTTTCATTGGCCGATTGAAGACCATAATTCGTGCCAAAAGTGAATAATTCAAACAAATCTAAACTTATTCTAAAATTTGATGATATTTCCGATATTTTTTTATTTTATTCAAAAAAAAAATTATGATGTTTGACTTTGTTGCGGTTGTTTTTATTTCATCCTGTAAGGCTGGGGGCTGTAGAAAAACGTAGGCCTGTATAGACAAAGTTAAAAAGTATGGCTGGAACATACCAGGTTCAATTATATGAAAGAAAACTTCATATACCTTTTATACATGGTGGAGAATGAAGTCGAGGGGAGGGATTTACATTATTCTCGCCTTGACGTCTGCAACCATAAAGCACCATTTCACCGGCTCGCGGTACGATGCGTCGGCGACCCTTTAGATTTACCCAGATTTCTCTTAGAGAGTGGTAGCCCTCCACCGAATTCTAGGTCGCAAGTACCAATTTTAAGATCAGTTGTATGGGCTTGTATGGATGAGGGTTTAATGGCCTAAAGGATCAATCTGAGCTGAGAACGTGAATTAAAATATTCATCGGACTCGGCTCTTAATAAGTCCCTTGCTACACATTTTGTGTGGCATGTGGCACCGTCTTGTTGAAACTACATGTCACGCAAGTCAGGCTCTTGCATTTTGCACCAAAAATTTGGATTACGGTTCGCAGCATCTCTGAAGAAGTGGAGGCCAATGATGCCACCAGCCCATAAAACACACCAAACTGTGACTGTGTGTGTAATAATAGCTTTTGCAATGTTTCTGGCTCCAAAATAGAAAATTCATCCTATTTACGTAACCGTTGGGCCAAAATGAGCTTCGTCGCTGAATAAAATTTTCCTTTTTTTAAGTTCTTTAAAGAGCACACAGTTTGATAGTAAAATTCAACGATTTGTTCGTTTGAAAGACGATTCATGGTGAAGTGAACTGAAGATGTTTGACAATGAAAAAAACTCGATACGTGTGTGAACTGTTTAAATCAGTGTTGCCAAAAATATAATATCAAAAAATCACCCTTTTTTAGATGGATCTACTTCATAACATGGCATGAAAAAAATGTTCTGTAGATAGTTAACTTCTCACAAAAAATATTCAAATTTTGGTATTTTGAATGTTCCGACCCTCAATTTCCAACCAAATCAGTTGGAATTTCGGAGCACAGGAAGCACTTTAACTTGTTTCAAAAAATTATTTAATGAAGGAAATGCTCCAAATAACAGGATTTGGCTAAAATACTGGTTTTCTCAAATTATTGAGGGTATCTTCCTTGCCAAACTTAACTTAACTTCCTTGCCAAACTTATGTTGGTCGAAAATAATGAAAAATTTCGTTGATGTAACAACATATTTAATTCACAGTATTTATTTAGGATAGCCATGTACTTTTACATGAATTTACATTACAAACAACGTATATACGTCACAGATATCCACTTTTGAAGAAAATCCCAAAAATATTCAAAATTTCATTTTAATATTGGCCACATAAAATAAAAAAAAAACAATAAAATTTGTTTTTCTGTTATAGAATAAAGAACTTGTAGAATGTTCTTCTTTCCTTGTGTGGAATAAACTTTCCTCTATCAATTTAAATTCAGTGATAAAACAATTATCATCACAAGAATATTCCATAGGCCATAAATTCGGGGGTAAATATTTTAAAACTACATTCAAGATGTATCCAGCTAGCGATACAGGTGTTAAATATTAATTAGGCGCCATGGAGTCCAATAAAACCTGTTAAAAAAAAGTTTATTGACAGTTTAAATGACCACAGATGTACCTATTCACAAAAACGCCACTATACTTACAGTAATAAAACAATTTATTGTAAATCGTAATTAAATTTCGGAAAAAATACACATAAAAATAAATCATAAAATTGTTTAATGTTTAATCTTAAAATAAAATATTATTTTTATTCCTAAAGAACTTAAAATTCACACTACCTCCCTCGATTAAACTGAGGCAAACATTAATAAAAAGACATTAAAAAGCAGGCAATAACAAACAGGCCAAGCATTCGACAACAGCGACAACAACAACAGCAACAAACAAACCACGGATGGTCAGAGTTCAAATTGTGCCAATTGAGCCAATCAAGCCACACATTCTATCACGCACTAAACACGAACTCACACTCGGGCGAACACACACAACAGTTATCCCAGTTGCCCCAACTGCTGCACTTGTGGTGGAATGCGTAGTTATCCAGAAAGAGCAACAGCAACAACAACAATGTCGGCAACAACTCCAACAAAACCACACACAACCCAATCAATCCCCAAAACTGCTCACATACCAATAAACAAACCATAAAGCACAAGTGCGACTTCAAATACAAGCCCCCACCCCACCTCCCCCTCCCCAAGCCCAGCCAAACACACACTTCATCGTCATTGTCATTATCATTATGGAGGAGGGTACTACTTCCAGCCCATGCCAAGCCAAATAACCCGACAAATGACCGAACACACAACTATTCATTTTCGTCCCCTACCCCCAACCAAAAGAAATACGAGAAAGTACAAATTATAGAAATACGAAATTTATACGATCGGGCGGGAGGACGGTAGTACGATCGCATCATTTGTATATTGGTTGATTTGTAGGTCTGACTGTCTGTCCGTCCCCTCCGTTTGTTCTATGGTTCGTTTACCCGTCGCATGGATAAATTTATGCGCATCGTCATCATCTCATCATCAGCAGCATCAGTTCTCTGTGGTGGTGGTGTTCGTCTGCTGATGTTTGATCCGAGCTTTGGAATGGTTGTTGTTGTTTTTCAAGTAAGTATCCCCTCATGTGTGCGTATCTACCCCCAAAACGAATTTTTATAATTGAAGAATAACTTTACTTTCCAGAGGGCTCACAGTGGTTCCAAATGCAGAGTTAGAAATAATTGCTCTTTTCCAGAATTGCAAGAATTGAAAACTTTGTAAGTAAATTTCAAATTTGTTACAATGATAAAATGTAGACGAATTCGAGATGAATTTCAGGAAGTTCATCGCACGCTTCTACTATTTTATGGATGAAGTACATTTTTAGCTCAATGGGTACGTAAATAAGAAGAATAGTCGCTTTTGTAGTGAGAATCAGTCAGAGACATTACAAAAGCTAATAATACAACCAGAAGAGGAAGTCAAGGATGAAGCCTTTTTCGTAAGATATGGGTCAAACTGTTGGGAAGAGTATGCCAAAATTAAAATAAGCGGACAGATCGTTGTTGCGCAGTAGCATCTGCATAACATAATCTTCAAATAATAACTTATGTGGAACATACTATCAAAATTGAGATTTCCTGCATTTTTTCTAAATTGTTATACCTTTGGCCACAAGGCTAAAGAGGGTATATAAGATTTGACACAACAAAAACGTGCTTTACAAAAATAGCTGTTTAAGACTCCAGGTCTATTTGGACCAAATCCGTTTTAGGTCATTTGGAGTCGATTTATGGGTGTCCGTCTGTCTAGCAGGATGGTGGGTACGATAACTCCGGAATGGAGCACCTGATTCAGTTCAAATTTGGTACATCGTTGGCCATCGAGTTCGGAGATGGACAATATTGGTACGAACCTTCTCGTACCTCCCTCACAATTCAAATTTTTGAAAAATAACAATTCTTACAAAATATGAAGTATGGATCTGATTTCCTTAACAATTGGCACATCTCTACCTACATTCCTACCAATAAAAGATCTGTTATAAAAAATATAGAATAGACAACTCCTTCTGATACTTCACCCACAATGGTCGAAAATTGTGAATAACTACTATAACTCACAGAATGCGAAATAGGCATCTAATTCTCTTCAAATTTCAGACATCCCAATATTTTTTCCAACGAAAGATCTTGAGTGAAAATAGTATATATCAGCCCACCTCTTCTGGCACTTCCGCTATAAAGGGTCACAATTTCCAATACCTTTATCTCTCCTAAATTGTGAAACAAGTCAACTATGCTTTTCAAACTTGGTATATCAAAATATTTCTCTCAATCATAGATCAAATGTGAATATGCAATTTATCGACCCTCACCTTATGGTACCTCCCCCAAAAGAGGTTCAAAGTTTATGATATCACTTCGAGAAGGATTATATTAGAAAAAAATATATATATACCATTTGAGCTGACATTAGCCATTATTTGCACAATATATATGACAAAGGTATTTTCGGGATCTGTAAGATTTCTGGTACCAAATATCATTGTTGTCGAATGCATATTACGATGTGAGGGACTTAAAGACCAAATCGGATGAAACATATATATGGGAGCTAAAGCTATATCTGAACCGATTTTCACCAAATTTGATGTTCTTGCTTCTATACTGAATTCGGTTGGTGGCATTTTGGTGCACAATTAACTCAAAATCTGTTGAAGATATATATGGCAGCTATATCCAAATTTGAACCGACCTGGCAGAGGTATTTCTGATACATGGAACCAAATTTGTGATATATGGAACCAAATTTCATTCTTGTGGAGTGCATATTACGAATGTGAGGGACGTAAACACCAAATCGGATGAAACATATATATGGGAGCTATAGCTATATCTGAACGAATTTGATTTGATCTACTTGCTTCTAGACTGAATTAGGTCAGATGTGCCAAAATGCAGGTCATTTGGACTAATAATGACCATTAAGTGCACAATTAACCCAAAATCGGCTGAAGATATATATGGGAGTTATATCTAAATTTGAACCGATTAAAACAATTTCAGTAGGATTCGTCCTTGGGCCAAACAAATATTGTTTGAAAATGTCATCTCAATCGGATAATAGGTTCACAAGAATACATGGACAAACAGACGGACGGAGTGACATGCATAAATATACTCAGAAAGTGGTTTTATGAAGATACTCAAAAGTCTAAGGGTCTCTTCTCTTCGCTTTCTTTTCCATGTTACAAACAAATGCACAAAGACAAAATACCCTTACCACTATGTTGTGAATGGTACAAAAATATTTGAATAAACGAATGTTGGCAACATTTTAACTTTTTTTTTATTTTCTAGAGCCCTTAATAGCAAAATTATTCTGTGTTCAGGATTAAGAGTTGTAAAGAATACTTCATGTTTTAAGATAATGAGTTTGTAGGCATCTTAACTCTTATGGATCAGTATTCGTTTGATGTTCGGTGCGAACCACTGTGCGATGCTTGAGGCACTGATGCTGAGCTATGATTATTGTTGTTGTTTCTGTTGTTGTTTCATTCGATGATTGTTTGTTTTTATTATTTCTAGACATTTAAACATCATTAAATGTGTCTGAAGTCACATAAATATCGTCATTAAAACTTACAGGCATTAAAAAGCGATTGAAGCTACAAGCGTCACAGCACAACAACAACTACTATCGCTTTAGAAAAAATGGGATCAATTCAAGTGAATTGGTGTAAAGAATTGAGAAATCAAAACAAAATATTTCAAGAAAGATATTGTGAGGCCATTGGATTCTGTGTGTGTTTTTTTGCAAACTTAAGACACAAAAAACCTATTTACAAAAAATTAATTATTTATAAATAATACACACCAAATAGTCTTGGTAGCACAGCAGGCCCTTTCTTCTAATGAAGTTTAACTCTTGAAAGTTTTAAAATTTTATTTTTAATCAGGCCTCATTCCATTGATTAAAAAAAATTAAAAAATCAAAACGTGCTGGTAGTTGGCAATAGACGTTGTGGTGACTTTTTGCAAGAAATGAGTATAATTCTCATTGACTTGAGAATATTCGATAATTTCACCAAATTTGTCATATCAAAATGTCTGATATACATATTACGACGAGCCTTATATGAAATATATCGACTACTTTATATATGTTTTTTTTAGAAAATTCAGAACTTTTTTTAAATATGTACCACAAGAGAAGTTTATACTTATTTCGCATTTAATGAGCGTTATGGCTATTCAAGATTTTTACCATTTGTGAGGGAGGTACTCGGAGGTTTGTTCCGATATATCCCATTTTCATGCCAGATAATGTGTTGATAGACCTCAATTTGACTATCATGTGCCGAGGTTGAAAAGAAACGGATGTTCACTTCGTATTTTATAAGCGTTATGGATATTGAAAATTTTGTCCAGATGTAGGGGGTGTACCAAGAGGAGTAGTAATTTAGTAGTAATTTACAAACACGATTTGTTTTTGATAATAATTTTACAATGTCCCAATTTTGGACCAAATCGGATACTCCCTTCGAGATGACAATTAATTTGCCAGCAGCTTGGCAAATATTTTTTGTAAATCCTGAAATTCCACCTGCTTAAAAATTCCTATCGTTACTCTAGCTAAAAATGGGACTGGAAACTAATTGCAAATCTTTTTTTCAGTCCTGAGGTTTTTTGGTAAGACTACGCAGTTTTTTTCTGCGTCCAAAAGCGGCGGGAAAAATAACTATTCAAAAATGTTTAAAAAAATTCAGATCTCATACTTTTTACAAATTTACGACTTCAAAGAACTTAACAAACATTCTTAAAAAAAATTAATTTTTGGTTAAAAACAAATCCTGTTCACAGAAACCAATCCTTGTTGTAAAAAATGTTTAAACAACTTCATCGAAGATGTAGACATTTCGATCCTTCGGTTTTGCCCAAACTGTTAAAGTTCGATTTTCGATTTTGACTTTTCATGCCAAGCCGATGAAAAGATCGACTGTTCGACTTTTTGGACGGTTTTATTATAAATGCTATTTGCTTCATACGAGGCAAATTAAAAGTCTACCAAAAATGTGTGGTCTCAGAATTGAAAATTGATAACAAAAAGTCGGTTTTGCGAATGTAACTACACGAAAAAAATCACTTCGATTTTTGACTTTGCAACACCAAAAGTCGACTAGTCGATTAAGCGAAACTCGACTTAACTATTCCTAATTAAAGTATTTCAACTAGATAAGGGGCAAAAGAACTAATAAAATATAAATTACTCAGGGAACGTCATATTATAATTCTTCAAACATACATAGTACTTTTTAACCTTTAGAAGATCTTCCACCCATATCTATAACGATTACATAATCAATGAAGAAGAATTTTAAAGGACTTCCGACATAGTATAATGCCAATAAAAGATTCTCAATCAATAGTGGGAAATCCTTCCATATATAAAAGATGTACTGTCTAGAATAAAAAAAGCTATTCTATCTACAAAAGTCCTCTATAAGAACTTTTAACTTTGATCTAAAAAGAATAATTTAATCTGTTACATATTATTTTATTATATATATATATATATATATATATATATATATATATATATATATATATATATATATATATATATATATATATATATATATATATATATATATATATATATATATATATATATATATATATATATAAATTTCCTTATATCGCAATGTTATCTCATTTCGCGCTACACTTCTCTTTTTTCATCTTTACCAGCCAGCAGCTTGACATATCGAATGTAGAACATTTATCCATTAATTTACAATTTTAAAATCTACGAATTCATTTACATACCTACAAACGATACATTCAGACATGAAATGGAAATGAAGGCATCTGCATTAACTTCCGTATACGAGATAGCAACAACACCCGCCACCGCCATTATCGCATGTCTCGAAAGTCTAGACAAATTGACCACGAATTACTTTCACGATGTTGTTGTGGCTGCTGGTGCTGCTGTTGGGCGGTCGTAAGTGATCGTAAATAAAAAATATATTGCAAAAAATAAACTCACACACATACTTACATTGTATCTCAACATGTCACAGTGTCACATTTTGCTTTGGCAGAAACGTCATTTCGTTGGAACAGATGAAAAACATTAATAATTGCAGGTCAGCATCCAACATCAGCAATGCTCAGTCAAAGTCTCAGTCATTCAGTGACAACAGCAACTGCTTCATCACGCTCTCACACACACGCACGCGACAGCTACAGTCGTTACTTCTACCAATGGGGAAGCAGTTCGACCACAAATAGAACATACTCTCGCAGACACACATACTCGTAAAATACATAAATACATACTTAGCCATCTAGAATGCCAGGAAAAAGACATAATTTATATTAATTTCCCTCTTGGGCGGGTGAAAAATTTTTGCTGGTATTTACAAATTATATTTATTGTGGAGTGCATGGGAATAGGGTTACCAATTGTATTTTTATGATAGACGAAGGGATACAAGACTGAGTAGAAGGGTTGTAATTACGGCAACAACGTAGCTATGGGGAGGTTCTGGAAATTCCGTGAAAATCAAGCTAGAGGTTACAATTTCAAGAAAAATTAGTTAAACTTGGCCTAGATGTTTGTAGTATCTAAAAGATATTTGTTATCGAAAATGGCCTCCTTATAACGGTATCTACTGATTTTCGGTATTTTGGAGACTTTGGTCCCAATTTCAAGCCTAGTCATTAGAAAGTTAAACTCCTCACAAAAACAAGAAGTCCTTACAAGAAGTCAATTGTTAAAACTCAACGTGCTTTTAAAACATTAAAAAATGTGAGAAGTGCGCCTTCTAAGAACACAATTAAGCGTTTATACGAAAAATTTTCGACTGGTAAGGCTCTTTCTAATCCGAAGAGGCCATATAAAAGTCGACCACGACGATCGGCCATATTCTCGGCCGTACGAGCCAGTGTTGAGAGGTCCCCAAGAACATCCCAAAAACGCCGTTCTCAACAGTTGGGCAGGGCTCGGTCCACTTTACAACGGATTATTCGCATTGATTTGCATTTTTTCCTGTACAAAATTCAATTGACGCAAAGAATGTTGCCTGCGGACAAGCCTCGTCGATTGGAATGGGCCCAAAAGTCCGTCGAATATGGGCAACCCTGTACCTATCTGTATTCGGTATTTTGACGATTTAATTCATCATTTCGATTTTAGTCCCCATTTTTGAACGGATTTGCTCCAAATTTGGTACTAAGAGCTCGTAGCGAGTTCTATCTCTAGTTTCTGAACATAGTCTGTAAGGCCCACGTTTTACTACGAATACGTCTAAAACTTTGTGTTTGTAGTGAGAACTCAGCCCCTCTAGCTGAACATTGTCTGTATATGTTCACGTTTTACTTTAGCGTTCATATAACGGTACTTTTCAATATTCGATATTTTGAACATTTTAGTCACATTTTTTTTTCAGAAAATTGTTTTGAATTTGCTATATAAGTTTTTAATGGGTTTTACCTCCAATGGTTTACCTATGGCCCTCAGATAATGGAACATGGCGATATTGGGTAATTTAACGATTTAAACAACTCTTTCCATCGGATTTGTTTAAAATTCGGTATTTGTAGTTCAAAATGAATTCTACAAACGGTGTCAAAACATTTTCCATTATCAAGATTTTTCCTCTATACGTTCACATAATACCAAAATTCTTCGTTCCAAATTTCAAAATTACAGCTGTGGACACTATGTGATACTCACTTTGCTTTCTATAATAGTGGTATATATAAATATCTGAGGGTATAAATATCTGACACTACGAAATTTATATTTAACTTCTTATACAACCAACTTTTTTGTGCGAATATCATACCATAGGGACTGACGAATACAAGAGGCCTTGTAGTAATGTTCTCAGTCGATGTAGCAATTTCACGCTAAGTAAATATCAAACAAAATATATTATAAGGTAGCCGGGAAGCTGAACTAGCCCCTTGTGACTTCTTCATTCAAGAATTTTACTATTTCAATCTATTTTGAAACTTATTCAAATCGCAAAATAAGCTCAACGCTTGGTAACCCTGCTTAAGATAAAAATCCCATCCAAATTGATCATTAGTCTAGGGGAAACAAAAAATCTTGGTGCAAAATGGCAACTTCAAATAAAAAAGCATACATCTCTTATTTTTATAAATTGTTTTTGAAGAGTAAAGAAGTACAGTGAGATGATGACTACTTCGGTTAACAGCAGGTGATCGCCTGCTTCCCCTTCATACAATAGTGGCAACAATAACAACAGTCACAACAACTTCAATAATAAGTGACGTATTTGTAAGATTTGAATGTTCATTCCATGCCGACAGTTGATCCTCATGACATCCGACACAAGTGCCAATACTTAGACAACGGATCTTTTATGGTCCACTTACATTACGGTTATGTGCTACTCTATTTCTAATCTCACAAATACTCCCTGAAATTGTTGTTGCAAAATTAATAGTTTGCACTGCTCGTTGCTCATCATTTTGGTTTGGTCGTTCGTCCATTATTCAATTCGTTTTTCCCACTTTTGGCAATGGACCAAAATTTGTTCCACACGTGTGTGAATTTGTTCGCCTGGCTGTCTCAAACTGCAGGAGTCCAAAGTGCGTGAGTGTGTGTGTGTGTTGGTGTTCTGGAAACATTTCCGTATGTAACAGTTGTAACAGAATTTTGTGCGTCTATTTTTAAAGCAGCAGTGACAGTCAATTGCAATTGCACATTTGTGGTGGTCATAGCCAAAAAAAAAAGTGAGAGGGAGAAGGAGAGAGGAGCGCCGAGCCTGCCTCAGTGACATGAAGTGCAAACTAACAAACTTCAGACACAAACAGGAGGCATACAACTTGAACGGACGGACACTTGGTCGAGAGCATACACAAATCGTCGAAAGCACTTGAGATTCAGATCGAAATCATAACAAATGTTGAAGCAGAAGAAGAACATAAGAACTGTAACAACAACAACAAAACGAAACGAAACACTCGAGTAGTCAAAAGAAATATTTATTACGATCACTTTACTCGTCGTCGTCGCTGTTTGGACTATGTACGGTTGCTGTTGCAGGGGACGTATGATCGGTGTGGTAAATATGCTTTCCAATAAATACTATGCTTTGAATAAAATATGTGTTTTGAATATCTAAAAAATAAATCTTGGGAATCAATATTTATAAAAGAGTAAGTAATTGACTAATTGACTCAATGATTCATCAACGCCCAGACGAAACGGCTTATGGTAAGATTTTGATATTTTGGGTGAGGGTCCGAAGGGGTCAGATAAGGCTGTGTGTGTGCTAAATGCTACAAAGTTTGGTACAATTTAAATTTTTTGCATATTTGGCAGATGTGTCCTACCATTGCCGATGGCGGATGTGTCCTTTTCCGTTGTACCAAAAAATACTAAATAGTACTATATTTGGTACATTCTGGTATTGGATGAACAGATAGTGCTTGAAACCTGAAATTTGGTATTAGTGTCGCTGTGCATGTGTAGCTTGAATATATTAACGTGGTTTCGAAAATGTGTACTACAATTGTTTGGAAAATAATGAATGGTACTATCATTGGTATAAGGTAACATGGTTAAAATTTGATATTTAGACTACTGATGTTATCTGCGTTTTGTGTGGCTTTGAAATTCGTCCTGTATTTGTACGAAAAATACTAGATGGTTCTAAATGTGATATTGGTTGAAGCGATAGAGCTGGAATACTGAAATTTGATATTGGAATCTGAAAGTGATCTATGGAGTTGGTTTTGGAAATGTGTACTATAATTTACGAAACGTACTAAATAGTACTAAGTTTTATATTGGATTAAGGGACAAAGCCGAAATTCTGAAATTTTATATGGATGTTACTGTTGTGTCTGTGGATGTGAGAAGTATCTGGTACTAAATTTAGTAAGGGGGGAAATTAAAGAGCTGAAATCCTGAAATTTTATATTAAGGTTACTGTTTCTATCTGAGGTTCAGATATGGAGATTTTTGAAAATGCGTACTATAATTGTTCCAAAATTACTGAATGGTGAGTGGAAAATGTTGTAGAAAATTGGTATGCCATCTAAGATTGGAATGTGGCTCTGCCGTATTGAAATGCTTTTGTCGATCATATCCGTCTTCGTTCTAGATATAGTGCTGACATGTATGTTTCAATGTGAATCGTTTGAAGAGATTTGGTGAAGCATTTCGCATTTAATATAGGTTATGAACTTACAATCTCTTTTTATACCCACCACCATACGTAGTATGGAGGGTATATTAAGTTCGTCATTCCGTTTGTAACTCATCGAAATAGTAATTTCTGAAGATGGGCTGTCGGTCCACGATATAGCATTTCCCCCCCCCCCCCCCCCCCCCCCCCCCCCGTTATTCGATATTTTGATGATTTTAGCTAAATTTTTCATTGAAATTGTCTGAAAATCAACAAATGGAGTTCCTTCTGAGAACTTTAACCCCTGGAAGAGAAATGTCTATATAGGTCCACGATATCGCATGGCTAACATACAACGGTACCACCCGATATTCGATATTTTGACAATTTGGGGACATTACTCACCGGAGTTGTTTCGTATTTAGAGTTCGCAATGGGAACTACAGGTCCAGGTCTTTGTATAGCCATCATATATCAGTACCTCCCTATATTCGGCTATTTGACGATTTTAGGTACAATATTCACCGAAATTTGGAGTTACTTCTAAGTACTACAGTCTGTGACAGAAATTTGTCTGTGCAGATCCAGTTCGTCGTATAATCGATATAACGGACGCTATTTTACCTACATTTTTTTCAAGTTTCGTATTTGAATATATTCATGGCTTATGACAAAAGTATTACAGAAAATTGTCTGGGCAGGTCCACGTCTTCGTTTAGCCTCGATATAACGGTACTTCCCGATATTTAGTATTTTGATGATTTTAGCTACATAATTCTCCGGAAATGTTTCAAATTTGTTATTTTAAGTTAGTACTGGATACTACAGCCTGTGACAGAAATTTTTCTATGCGGGTCCCCGATATAACGGTACCTCTCTATATTCGGTATTTTGATGATTTTAACTACATTCTTTTTTTCAAGTTTCGTATTTGAATATTTTAATGGATTATGATAAAAGTTGCCTATGCAGGTTCACGTCTTCGTATAAACTCCAATATAACGGCTACATTCGGTATTGGGAAGATTTTAACTAAGTTTTTAACGGATTTTATTTTATTGATAATATCCAAATTCGTTTCAAATGGTGGAGGGTGTTCAACGTTCGGCCCTGCTGGAACTTACTGCTATTTTTAATTTTGAAATTTTGTGGTGGTACCGGAAGTAGTGCAAAAATATGGTATACTTTTTTCCCTACTGGTGGTGTTGATAAAAATATTGGAATAGGCAAAGTTTGAAGAATATGGGGGATACATTTAACCGCACATTCAATTTCGATCCCTTATGCCAATGAGTGAGAGATACCAGAATGAGTGGATTTTCTCTATATTTCTACCTATCCTAGGACTGTTAAAAGTATAACGATTTTCCAAGTTTGAACGAAATCGGATAATCTGCACCATTGTTAAGGGTAAAAGAGTGGAAAAAATGGCCAATACTACTCAACTTCCAACTTGATCTAAATTTGGACATATTATAAGATGTGCAAAGTACGGGTTATATTGGATACTGTCTTCAAGAATTATCGTTTGCCCCAGCTGGATAGTCGAATCTGTAGCAAATCACTGAGGTTTTAAAAAACTGCAACCTTATATGCGGTGCCACTCAACACTCTCCCACTTTGTTTCTCTTTGACCTCATGTCCTTGAACTTGTTTTCAAAATATTTCAGACTCCATTGCATCCTTTCAATATTTCCCTTTCCTCCAAACGCTCCTCGTTCAATCAATTACAACAACACTAAATGTTGTAAGGAAATTGTTCCACAATGACGGCGATGACGATGATTATGGCGATGGTTTTAGCTTCTGACTTCTGCTGGTTCACTTCCGTATGGTTTTTTATTTTTCGGGTTGGTCGTCGCTTTTTGTTATTTAATTTCTCGTTTGCAAGTCTTCTTTGTCGTCATCATCACCATCTTCTTCGGCTGCATCTGACTGATGTTGCTGTTACTGCATGTTCTTCTCACAGTGCCGATTTACGAAGCTTTCTTGTTGTTGTTGTTGTAAACATGGTCCTCAGCAGATTTGTTATTACAACCCCGCCGATTTTTTCTGCTGTCCGTCCTTGTGGTGAATGTTGCAGGGCTGGGTAGCTAGGCAGGCGAGTTCGCATAGATGTTTCTCCTTCTTCTTCCTCTTTTTCGTATTTCTTGTTTGATTTTTTTAGGTACGTTTTTCATCTAAACGGGTTGGTGATTGGGATGCACCGCCACCACCACCGCTAGGCATTACCTCATTTGTGTGAGTATGAGTGCTGCAGCAGAAACATATGCAAACGTGTGGAGTACAGATGGATGGATGGTTGATTGGAGCATGCATGTATGGAGTATGGAGCAGAAATGAAATAAACAAACGCATTTTCTTTTTAACAAACATGCAGACGTACATTCGTACATTTTCTTATCTCGAGTCAAAAGTACTTTTCGCTGGCTGGCAGGCAGGCAGGCAGCCAGTCAGTGGCGAGGCGGCTGGTTGTTTGGCGGTTTGCATGTAGCACGGTTCTTGCGGCTTTTGCTGCAAATGTACTGTTGCTGCTGCTTCTGCCAACCGATAACTGCAGGTTGTGGCACCGCCACTTATGGTCGTCAGTCGGGGCTTTCTTCGGCATCCTCGCCAGACGTGAGTAGCGTCTCATTACAGACGCTGAGAATGTGGAAGTATGAACAGTTCTAATGTGGCTGTTGATTTGAATGATGACTATGATGTGATGATAATTATGATGGCTATGCTGATGGAATGGAGTAATTCCTAGACTACCTACTCATCGTCTATTTAGCGCAGCATTAGGGGAATGGGGGTAATTTTCAGCGTCTTTATATGGTGACCTTTGAATGCAATTCGCTGTAATTAAAAAGAATTCCGCTCAAATTTTTAGATTTTCACATGGGAAAAGTCTGCGTTATAATCACATTTAAAGGTCAGCGTGTTTGGTCATCTAATGTGTCCAGCTGTATGCCTTAAAATAACAAGAATACTAAAAATGGAGACACTGTATAGCACCGGGTTTAACTTAGAATAAAAACAAGTTAAAATGTATCCGTCGGTTTTGCCGACAGATGTATACACTCAGCCAATGTTCGGAAACAATGTTGAGTTGTTTCCGAAGGAATGGGCCAATATTGTCCATTTCGTATCGGATCTAAAAATCGAACATTTAATTCCAATTTTATGCGAAATTAAAAATTCCATATTCATCTCAAGATTCTGGTTGAGAATAATATTTAGATGTAGCAAGTTGTAAAGAATCGATGATTTTTTTCGCAGGTTATGACAAATAAAAGTATTGAAAATTGTGACCTTTTGTGGGTGAGGTACCAGAAGGGGTTCGCAGATATATATCATAACACAAAATCTGTTGTGAAGATGATATATATCTGCAAAAGCCTTCTGGTACCTCAGCCACAAAGGGTCACAATTTTCAATACTTTTATTTGTCATAAACTGCGATGTGTCAAAATTTGAAGAAAGTTTGATGCTAATTTCTCTTTCTTTGAGCAGTTTGTTTTTCAAAACCTTGAACGCTATGGTACCAGAAGAAATGACCTGATCTCTACCATCTTTTTAACATATCTTGTGTTGATAGAAATATTGAAATGGAATCGGATATTAATTTCGGGTTTTATGAGCTTTATTAATGTTTAAAATGTTGACCTTTGTGGGGGAGGTACCATAAGGAGTGCACCGATATATTTCATCTTCACACCAGACCTTGGGTTAATAAAAATATTGTTATGTGTGTAATTTGCAGACAATCGGACTCTTACATCATATTTTATATGAGTCATAATTGTTCAAAATTTTGACCCTTTGTAGGTACTTGATGGAATGAACCGGTATTGTCCATTTTTTCGCCTAACCTAGAACTGATGCAAATATTAGGAATTTCAGATTATCCTTTCCCTCTCTGTGCAGTAAAATTATTTCTTTGAAAATTTCGACTTTTGTTGGGGACGTACCAGAAGGTGTTGACCGATATTGCCCCTCCCCGAACTCGATCTTAGTCTGATAATAAAATTACTATGGACCAAATATGGTGTATTATTAACATCAAATTAGATACACATATTCAGGGTGAGATAAAAAAACTGCAACCAACTTCAGGTTGCTGTCGTTTCTAAGCCTCTCGTCCGACAGCTGTTAAAATTATTCCAGTGACAGCTCATTATATTGCTTGATATTGGTAGCGTAGCCCGACGTCAAGGAAATGGACGGAAGAAAACAGCAACATGAGCAGAAATGGTTCGAAAAGTAACGAAACGACTTTATCGAAACCCGAGTCGCAGTGGTCGAGAAATGGCTCGTGAGCTGAATATATCACAATATTCCATTCGGCAAATATTGAAAAATGAACTCGTGGTAAAGGCATTGAAATTCCCAAAAGTGCAAGAACTTACACCGCAACAGAAAGAAAATAGACTCAAAAGAGCTGCTTCGGTTGGCCGAAAGTGGTGCACTGCCGAATTTGGTTTTCTACGATGAGAAATCATTCGTTGTCCAGCAGTTTAGAAACAAACAAAAGAGGTCAGCTGAAAATATGCACCTTCGGTTGGCACCAGAACTCAAGCGGTGGTGATGGTCGCTCTCCGCTCGTATTAATCGACGGTGGCATCAGAATAAATGCCGAATATTATCGCGAAAATATTCTGGAGGGTGTATAAAAGCCTTGGGCACGCAGACATTTTGGGCGCAGACCTTGGATATTCCAACAGGACTCAGCCCCATTGCACTCAGGACGTGCCACCACAGAATGGTTACAAAATGAGGTTCCTCGCTTCATTTCTAGCGCACAATGGCCACCAAAATCTCCGGATACCATTCCATTGGACTATTGGGTCTGGAGTATTTTCGAAAGCAAAGTTGCCACTAGAAAGTACCAAAGTGTCGATCACCTCAAGGAAGCGCTTCGCTGGGAATGGGCCAAAATACGGCAGAGCAACATTCGGGCAGCAGCGTGTGACAGTTTCATTGGCCGTTGAAAGGCCGTAAGTCGTGCCAAAGGTGACCAATTCGAACAAATCTAAACTTATTCTAAATCCGACAT
This sequence comes from Musca domestica, assembly GCF_030504385.1. Taxonomy (NCBI): domain Eukaryota; kingdom Metazoa; phylum Arthropoda; class Insecta; order Diptera; family Muscidae; genus Musca; species Musca domestica. The sequence continues at coordinate 3,578,667 of NW_026712358.1, forward strand.
TTTTTGCTTTCATTCAATAAAATTTGTAAAAGAAAAAAGTAAAAATTATGTCGTTTGACTTTGTTGCAGTTTTTTTTATCTCACCCTGTAAGGCTGTATTTTGAAATCTGTACTTTTCAGGGATGTACGGCCTTTGGAAACCATTTTGAAGTTGGGGTCTTTTGCTTAAAAAAATATCATAAAAGTAACCATTTTGGTGAGGCTTGGCGCCCAACCTGCGAACGAACCTGACATTTCTTAGTAACGAATAGCACAAAAAGATACAAATGACCGGCAAGAAGTAAAATGGGGATTTTAAGGAGTAGTACATTATGGATCCGAAATATACTAAACGGTATCAAAGGCCAAAACATTTTTATTTAGCGATAGGAAAAGGCTAAGACTATGACTTGGCCCTGACTTGTCTTTCAGTTATGAAAATGATTTTAAAACGTACTTTTTGCAAAACGACATGCACTGTCGTACCAAATTAACATACACCACCAGTTGAGCATTTAAAGAATATATTTCATTTGTGGTATTAGAATATGTGCTAACTTTGTAAAGAAGGAAGTTTCGAATTATTTCACCGAAAAAGGGACGAACGGTGACGACTGATATATCAAATGTTATAAGGATCTATTAAAATGAAAAAAAAAAAAAACAAAAATTTTCGAAACACTTTTAAATATTCTACGCGGTATATTCTATGAAAATTACATTGAATCTTATGATTTCTTTTGGTCTCAAGACCCAGAAACAACGTTGCAAAAACAATTTGATATAACAAAATAATATGATCGGCTTTTGCATAAGAGTCGCTTGGGTATAGGCAGCGAAATGACTGCATAATACTTATCCATCGTACGTAAGTTAGCATGTAACCACTAGCCAGTCAGTCAGCCAGCCAGGCAGTAAGTCAACCTACCAACCAACCAACCGATCGACCGACATAAGGATGGATTACGTGGAAGGTGAAAGTAGCAAGAAAGAGGAAAATAAAAAAAATGAAAAGCAAACATTAACGGATGAGGGGATTCTCATGTGCATAGGCGGGGGGTGGGGTGTGTATCAGTATTGCTCAATGAGAATTAAATCAACAGCTTTGTTTGCGAGCAGCCAAACAACAAATTCGTGAATACCAGAAAGAGAGGATGTGTTTGCAAATGAATAATTTTATAACATGGATCGATTGATCGAACGGCGTTTGGTTGGTCGGTCAATCGGTCGCTGGAACACTTTACATTCCAGGCATCTGAGTGGCAGCATGGCCTGGCCTGGCATCGCATTGCAGAAAGCATGCGCACACGCTCAATGCACCAGCCAACGGCCAATAGCTTGGCTTACTTTGCGAATTTAGCGGTTGCGAACATGTGAAATGTAGGAACCGAACATAAAGACGGAAAAAACGGTTACAATGAATGCAAGTGGTGGGTATTACATAGACATTCGGTACGTTTGTTGTCGATGTTAAATAATAATATCGGACAGACATACGGATAAACACTGGCGCACACAGACAGACGACGACGACGGCGGCTTTTAGCTGTTTTTTTGCCGTTGTTTTGTCTGAAGAAAAATAGCTGAAACCAAATCACAAACAACAAAAACAAAAAGCAACAAAATAAAGGAAAGAAAGAAAAAATAGTTTCCCAGTTTTAGTTTTCCACCACATAACGCTGCTGCCGACGCCGTTATTGTATATCATGGGTTACGTCGAATGTAGGTATGTATGTTAGTTATGTTATTTAAGGTGTTGCTTTGCCAGCTTTAATAGTCCGGACTGGCAAGTGCACAATGAGACGAAGGTTATAATTTCGAATATAGGAATGTTATTGGCCAGGGCGAAGATACTAGGATACTAGGCAAAAAATGATTGGAAATAAATGTTCTTCAATACTTTACGGTAAGTTTGTATTTCGAAGTATATTTCAAGACCATTATGACAAAATCCGGCTGTTAAAATATTTTTAAAGGGATACAAAAATTAAAAGCTTTCGGACCAAGAATGGCCGATTTTTTAAACAATTATTTTTATTTTTTAAAGTTTTTTAAGATTAGCCCTCAAGATTGCAGATTTTTCAGGAAAAGTAAAAATTATAGATTATTTAAAAAGGGGTATAACTGATTATTTTCTAAAGATTTTTTTCAAGGCCTTCCTGACCTTTCGGCTGCATAAAAATTGTGAACGTTTTTAAAAGTCGTTTAGGACTTTCCGTCCGTATATAAATCGGCGAAACCTGCGGATCATTGATTTTCTTAGGGTCAGTCTTAGTGCGTAGGCATGTGATAACTAGAAATTTAATACCTTGTGTTGGATAAATGGAATTAGCTATAATTTTGAACTTTGGAATGAGTGTACCAAAGGATTTTGGAAATTCGAAGGTTAACATAAAGAAAGGTTCTAAAATGGTACTTATCTTCTAAAATGGTACCATTTGTTATTATGTGCACGGGTAGAGCTAAAAACTTGAAATTTGGTATGAGAATCAAGGTTGAAAAGTAACTTTGATATATGCAGGTGGTTTGGGGTTACTGATGGTGATAGGTTTGTGGTGGAGAGGTGGTTTTAAAAATGTGCACTACAAGTGCACGAAAAGTTTAGTACTTTAGTAGTATATTTGGTACAACAAAGTCTAACGCCATAATTTTTACATTTTTTTAAATTATATTGAATGAAAGCAAAAAATATCGGAAATAGCATCAAATTTTAGAATATGTTTAGATTTGTTCAATTATGCCCTTCAAACGGTCAATGAAACCGTCACACGCTGCTTGAATGTTGCTCTGTGGTATTTTGGGCCATTCCCGGCGAAGCGCTTGCTTGAGGTGATCGACTCTTTGATATTTTTAGTGCCAACCTTGCTTCCCAAAATTCTCCAGACACAATAGTCCAACGGATTGGTATCCGGAGATGGTTGCCATTGTGGTCTGGAAATGAAGCGAGGAACATCATTTTGTAACCATTTTTGGGTGGCGCTTACTGAGTGCGATGGTGTTGAGTCCTGTTGGAATGTCCAAGGTCTGCGGCCAAAATGTTTGCGTGTCCAAGGCTTTAATACAACCTCCAGAATATTTTCGCGATAATATTCGGCATTTATTCTGATTAATACGAACGCAGAGCGACCATCGGCTGTTATGACGGCCCATACCATCACCATGGCCGGCGCTTGAGTTCTGGTGGCCGGTGGCCAACCGAAGGTGCACATTTTCAGCTGACCTCTTTGGCAAGTAAACACGATCATTTTGTTTGTTTACAAGCTGCTGGACAACGACTGTTTTCTCATCGGGGAAAACCAAATTCGGCAGTTCACCACTTTCGGCCAAGCGAAGCAACTCTTTAGCTCTTTTGAGTCTATTTTCTTTCTGTTGCGATGTAAGTTCTTGCACTTGCACATTTTGGAATTTTAATGGCTTTACCCCGAGCTCATTTTTCCATATTTGCTGAATGGAATAATGCGATATGTTCAGCTCATGAGCAACCCACTGCGACGCGGGTTTCGATCAAGTCGCTTCTTCACTTTCCATTTCTGCTGATGTTGCTGTTTTCGGGCTACACTACCAGTATTACGGTAACGAGCGATGGTACGAGACACAAACGATTTATTCACATTTAAATGCTGGAGTGCTTTAACGATAGCCACTTGTGGTTTTCCAGCCAAATATGAAGAAGTCGCACTATCACGCGTGAATTCAATCGGGAATAACTTATTTTTGGAATATTCTCACCAAAATGTTTTCGTACGCTTGTAAACAATATAATTAGCTGTCACTGGAATAATTTTAACAGCTTTCGGACGAGTGGCTTAGAAATGACAGCAGTCTGAATTTGGTTGCAGTTTTTTCATCTTACCATGTATATTGTACCTATTTTGCTATATATCCGATATCCTGGATATCAGCATCACTATAATGGTCAGAAATGTCCTTCTAATTGGCAGGAATTACGAATATCAGCCGCTTAGTGGAGATGTGTGTATCTTATTTTATGGGTTAGTTATACGCTAAATATTCTCCGATGACGGTCCAAATTGGTAGGCTTCTGCCCATCCCTAAACTCTAACTCCTCCATTTTCAATTTCGTGAGGATCGGATCATAATTACGATCTGTAGCTTTATTACAAATTAATATGGACAGACGGACGAACGGACATACATAGCTAGAATGAATCAGCCCGCCGAAATAGGGAGATCCATATATATATTTTCCTATATCGGTGACCAATATTCCGAGGTGTTACATAATTTTTTGCCCAATCAAACATATAATACCTCAACAAATAGTTTTGTAGGATATAATAACGTGAGTTCCAAAAATTTTTTTGACAAAAAAGTCGGCTAATTTTTAGAAAAACTGGTTTAAGAACTTAGTCGTCAAATATTGGATTCTAAGAATATTCACTGCCTTTGTAAATAATAAATACCACCCATTTTTGTAACTTTTAATGGCTAAACATAACACCGCCTGTATTTTGAATAACAATCGCGAAATGATCTTTTTATCAAAATTTGTTATTTTTTTTTTTTTTAAATTAAAATAATATTTTGCCCAATTTTATGCCATTGTGCATTTCTCATATCATCACAACCGTATCTATGTTAGTAAGTGCATTTTACTATGGAAGTGAATACCTACATATCTATGTTTGGTAAGTTTGGTGGTTGACTGACTGACTAGCTGGATGGCTGACTGGCTGGTTGGTTGGCAGTTTGGTCGGTTGGATGGTGGCTCAGTTGCTGGGATGTTGGGCGATATGCATTTCTTTTTCGTTTGTCGTCTGTCTGTTGGCTTTTGTGGCACGCCAGCCTAGTAGCCTACTGATCTCCAACCAATAACTGGTTGCAATTGTGCTCTCTGCCATGCTCGTCTAAACCGCATCAACGGCAACGTAGACAAATGATGACAATGGTCATAATGATCATCCACTGGCGCGGTGGATGAATGCCAATGCAGATCATCTTCAAATGGAAGAAAAGTAGTGATGCTGCCAACAACAATAACGAAAATATGAGAATGACGGCAATATTTTCCATCTACTTTGAAGCATTGTTCAAAATTTTCCTGTCGTTGTTTTTCTATCTTGTCTTATCCCCATTGACATAATCTGGGTGAAGGGTAGGGGAGGGGGAGACTTTTCTCAAAAACGATACCACATTAAATCTATGCAACATAATATTACAACATTCTACGCTGGGAGGAGACACCGGGCACCCAACCCAGTCTTGTGACTTACTGCCTATCTGTCTCGTCGTCGTCGGCGGCAGCTACGTGCCACAGAAGACGAAAGTATTTTGTAACAGTTGTAATCTCTTGTAAAGATTAAACGGTAAGTCCAACTGCATCACCCAAACGTGGAGAGAGAGAGAAAAATCAAAACCGAAACAACAAACCATGCCGCAATTTTATCTCTTTCTTCTTCTGCTTCTATCTATTGAGGGAAAATGTCAAATGGGATTTGTTTTTTTTTTTCAGATGACAATAAAATCAATAAATTACATTCTCATTGGAAATTGAATAGATTTGATTATTCGTTACTTTGTTTTTTTCCGAGAACCTTTGAAGAGATGCTTTTCTTTTTAGATATGGCATCGAAATAAAATTGATATCGAACATCACCATTCTGAGTGTTACATTTTCAACACCTATTAATAATAACGGTGTGAAGAAGTATTACAATGGAATTCTTTTAAATTTGTACATTGTTGAGACGACAATATTAGCTTTTGGGAGAAGGGTTTGATGTAGTAAGCATTATAATCTGAGATAAATAGTGAATTTATTGGGAGTGGTAAAGTTGATGCGATGCTATAACTCTTAAATGTATCTCTTGAGCAAGATAAGACAGTTCGTTATTGTTTTAACCATAAAGTCAGAGGACCAGAAGTCGGCAATAGTAACAATGCCCAGAAAAAGGTTTGATGACAAAGTGGTACATACATCCTCCTACGTACATCCTTTAATCGGTTAAGGTTTAAATATAACATCCATAAAACAATATCCGAAAGCTCAATATTTAGGGATTTATCATTTTAAAGTATTTAATAATTTATGCTAAATTAAATGGTAATTTGTTTTCTTGTCAAAATTTTTCTGCGAAAATATAAGATTTCCAATCCAAGTAAGTTGTAGTTTCAGGTTCCCAGACGATCTTAACCTCCTTTGTGGAAAATGTTCAATATGAGTCCACTAACTTCCGGCTGTGATACCGTATCACAGTTTCAATTTAAATTTCCAATCAAATGTTTTATAAAATGACGACCCTTTATAAAGAAGTTACCTGAAGCGAAGGACCGATATATCCCATAATTAAATGTGGGATGATGAAAAGGATCGGTGAATCTCATTTTCGACCCTTTCTAGGGGGTTTCCAGAAGCAGTGGTCCTAAATTCTCTATATTTCAATCTAACCGAGCTATACAATACGATATGACAAGTTTGAACGAAATCGGACACTACCTTCGCTTCCTGTGAGATACTTAAGGTTTATAATTTTAGCTCTCTGTCTGATGTGTAAGATTTTACAAAATGTAGATTAAGTTCAGAGATGGGGAATATCAGCCAATTTCTTCAGATGCCTACTCCACACTATCACATTATCATATTTAGGGTAAAGAGGTCAAAATCTTGGATATTTAGCCATTAAACTTAATATAGTTGCATAAAAAACAATCTATAAAAAATAGCTATGTTCGACCGAACCGAACTCTTAATACCCTCCATCATTCGGAAGGAACTAGCAAAATTTCAAAAGTTTCTGGAATGGTCTTTGAAATATTTAAAATGTTGAATATTCGAAACGTAAGACATGTATGGGCAATTATTTAGTAGAGAAGGCGGTGCCTATTGTGGACTCGAAATATCAATTTTAAAAGAATTCGGTTACACAATATCCCTTTACGACCTCAAAATACAAAATTTGAAACAATTCGGAAAAAAATCGCGAGGTTTAGTATGAGGTCTATAAGAAATCTTGGACTTATATCTAAACAGGGTGAGATGGAAAAACAGCAACCAACTTCAACTGCTGTCATTCCTTAGGCACTCGTCCGACAGATGTTAAAATTATTCCAGTGACAGATCATTATATTGTTTACAAGCCTACAAAAGCATTTTGGTGAGAATTTTCCAGAAAAAAAGTTATTCGTGATGGAATTCAAGCGTGATAGAATGATTTCTTTATATTTGGCTGGAAAACCACAAGTGGCTATCGTTAGAGCACTCCAGCATTTAAATGTGAATAAATCTTTTGTGTCTCGTACCATCGCTCGTTACCGTGATACTGGTAGCGTAGCCCGACGTCAAGGAAGTGGACGGAAGAAAACAGCAAAATCAGCAGAAATAGTTCGAAAAGTAAAGATGCGAACTGATCGAAACCCGCGTTGCAGTGGCGAAAAAATTGCACCTTCGGTTCGCCACAAGAACTCAATCGCCGGCCATGGTGATGGTATGTGTCGCCAAACAGCCGCTCTCCGCTCGTATTAATCGACCGTGTCATCAGAATAAATGCCGAATATTACCGCGAAAATATTCTGGAGGGTGTATTAAAGCCTAGGGCACGCAAACATTTTGGTCGCAGACCTTCCAACAGGACTCAGCACCATCGCACTCAAAAAATGAGGTTCCTCGCTTCATTTCCAGCGCACAATGGCCACCAAAATCTCCGGATACCAATCCGTTGGACTATTGTGTCTGGAGTATTTTGGAAAGCAAGGTTGACACTAAAAAATACCAAAGCAAATACCTCAAGCAAGTGCTTCGCCGGGAATAGGCCAAAATACCGCAGAGCAACATTCGGGCAGCGTTTGACGGTTTCATTGGCCGTTTGATAGCCATAATTCATGCCAAAGGTGACCAATTCAACAAATCTAAACTTATTCTAAAATATGATGCTATTTCCGACATTTTTTGCTTTCATTCAATAAAATTTAAAAAAATGTAAAAATTATGGCGTTTGACTTTGTTGCAGTTTTTTTTCTAACCCTGTTTTATCTGTTGAAACATCGATTGGAACATTCAAGTCATTTAAATTATTTTTGGACATTAGATCTAACTTTTATACTATTTCTTTCTATTTCCATGGCAGATATTTTTCTTCTCAATCGACTGGTCGGTTGTGTAAAAAGAGAATTTGGAATAAAGATCTTTTTTTTGAAACAGTAGAGGTATTTCGGCAGTAGGTCCCAGTCTAACTGAATATTTATTAATTCCGGTAGACCACCAACAGTGCGATGTCATGAATTAAAAATGAATAGACTTTTATTCTTTTATAATTATCTTTACAAATAAATTGGGAGATTAACATAAAACAATTTGCCTGTAAATCTCCAGAATAAGTACCGGATTATCTGTAGTTCTGGAGAACAATTATTTGGAAGTGGAAAATTAATTGATATTTTGTGTGTGTGTGTGTGTGTGTGTTTTTGCAAATATGTAGCAGTTGAGGGAGGAAACAAAGGAAATGCAATTCACCCGCTTAATACCATATTCAAAAAATGATCTTTGACCTTTGTGTAACCACTACAAAGCCACACCCATACATACAGGCAGACATGCCAGTTCCCTTGAAATTCCGCAAGTAGGAACTTTTAGCCAAACACCTGCTTCCACAGACACGTCTCTCTTTTGCTAACATTCCTTTCTTTCGGTGTAGAATAAGAGTTAACCTGCCGCTGATGCTGCAAGCATCGACAGTAACAAGTATTGCCGAGGGTCGGCACCGACCGACATCAGTCAGGTTCATTACGTTTCCCCCATTTAGATAAATGCCGTAAATTTCTTTTGTTTCATTCTTAGATTTGTTTTTGTGTTTCTTTTCTCTTTTTTTCCTTTTCGAATTTTTGACGCATTTTTGTAACGAATTTCATTCATTTCCCATCTTTGGCTTTGGGCTATTATTATGGAGTTGTAGTTGTTGTTGATGTGTTTTCTTTCCTCTTGTTATAGTTATTGTTGCTGAGTCTGCGTGTTGAGCTCTTTTCTTGTCTTAAGAGCCTTTAATTCAAAAATAAATGGTTTCTTAGAATTCCACAAGATTTTCAGATACCGTCAGACTTTCTCGACCGAATGCCGAGTGCTTGGAAAGAATGAAAAGAAAAGAAGAAACGACCACAACAACAACGCCATCATCAACGGCATCACAAATGATTGGAAATCAATTGTTGGGATGAAGAACTATTGAATTGCCGGAGAAGTGACTATGCGGATGTTGCATTCGAGATAAACACACAGCCACACTCTCGTACATTTGCCATCTTTCGAAAAAGGATCCTTTACAAATAATGCAGCCTGTCTGTGTGTGTGTGTGTGTGTGTGCGTAGGGAGTGGTGCGCATGTGTGGCTGATTTGGCTCAGTTCAGTATTTTTTTGTGCTGATAACCTTTTGTTGTCGATGATTTGAGAGGGATCAGTGGCCGTTATTTGTATCCTTCGTCTTTGGTTTCCACTAGTTTGCTGTTATTGTTGTTGGTATTTTACAATCTTTCCTTGAAATTCGAAACCTTTCACCAACTTGAGTTACAAACAACCACTATCCGGACCTTTGTTGTTATTCCACTCTTCCAGATAGTGTCTTTAGGCGATGTTGTTGCTGTCGTTTTAAGGTCTTCCTCATTTGTTTGTGTACTTTGCAGAGAGGATCTGCAGGACTAATACAAGGCACTTTTCCATAGTCACCGAGATTTAATAATGTGCATTCATCCCTCTTAAGAGCCCTGCACTAAAACACTTGCAGAGCAACACTTTGAGCCGCACGGCCAAAGGCAACTGATTGAGGAGCACTAGTGGTGAGTATTCCTTTACAGTTGATCAGCGGTAATCCGTAGGCAGACACCATGCCTTGAGAGTCCTTCAAAATTCAAAGCATATAACAGCCAGGCACTTTATGATTTACGCACACCAACGCACTCGGTCCTTACACCCGGCTAGAGCGGCTCGCACACAACGACACTAGTTTTCTCAAGGATGTGGTGTTGTATCAGTGCGCCATTGTGCTGCACATGTGCATCTAATGTGTTCCCACGGTTTCCAATTTCCTTTCAAGAGCTTGTAAAAAAGGACCTGCTGTTTTTGCTCTTGATGTCGTTTAGGGTGTTGGTGTTTGTTGTTGCCATATTTTTAAGTGGCATGAATGCCTCAACGTATTATCGAAGTGACTCCCTTGGCATTTTTTGGTTGGTGGCAAACATTCAAACACACACACACAGGCACACAGAAATATGTTTTTATGCACGAAATTGTCGTTACGTTTTTTTCCGTCGTCCTCATTTTCAATATTAAGGAAGCATTGTCAAAAACCATCGATCAGGATAAACTCAGATCAATGTAAATATTGAAATATTGCACAGTGGTTTAGGTTTTTTTTTTGGTTTGGAGATTAAAATGTGTTGAAATTGGGTATAAATACAAGAAAAAAGGCAAATGGTTTGAAAAGGAAAATACTTTGGATTAGTGGTAAGATAGAAATCTAGTTCGAAAAAAGAAAATGAGCAAAGCTAAAGAAATATACTATGTATGTTTGTATAATAAGTGATTATTATCAGTTCTTAGTAACAATTGAGGGAGTATTTGAAACATTCACATTCTTTGAGATTCTGAAAAGTATGCTGACATATTTTGGGATAAACATATGATACTATATTAGATTTTTCGAAATACATGAAACTATAAGACTGCATCAAAGGCCATTACTATTCTCGTTTTATTTTTTATTGGCCACAATGTGAGACATATATTAATTGTAAATGCATCAGGATTTTTAAGAATTTTAAATTATCCTTACAACTTAGTTTTCTTTATAGATCTACAAATACTTTTAATAGGCGTACGTTAGAATGAAATTCCCCGTTCTAGCTTTGTTCATCGAAATTGGAATCAAAAACAAAGATAGATTAACACGAACTGAACAAGAAACAAGGGTCGGGCGAAACATAACCCTGTGAAAACTTGTCCCTTATGTCCAAATCGGCCATCTTCAAAATTCCTAAAATGTGGAAGTTCCGTTATAAGGGAGGGGATAAACTACCGTCTGAGAAACGGAAGTATTAACGTACTGAGAACTTGAGCGGACACTATTTATAAACGTGGATCGATATATTCATTCTTCAGTACCAAATATAATATCAATTGCTGTGAAGCTCTATCTATTCTGGTGCTAGCTCTATCTTGATTTCCTGAATCGTGATTTTACCTGAACATAAATATAAATTACTTCGAGGTGATGCAAAAGGAATGACAAACTTAACATACACTCCATTCTATGTATGAGAGGTTCGATTATAAAATGGTGTTTTCGAACAAATCTTAAAACTTTAGGAGGCAGCTTTAACATAACTACATTTTTAAGTCATTGTAAAAAGGGGACTTAAACAGAGAAAGGTTTTCACATGATATCCAAAAAGTAGGCTTGAGAGATTTCAAAGTATTTACCGAATATGTACCATATAATGTTTCATACAAGTTCTTTTCAAGAAAATTCAAAAAGCTGCTACTATCTGATCGATATAGTTCTCTAAGACAACTTTCGAATTTCTCTCTTTAACTCGTTTTACCTCACAAAACGTGTACTAACGCATCAAGTTCATTTTTTAATAGCCTCCACCATGAGTTAAGAACAGCCTATAAAATAAAAGTATCGGGTTTGAACTTTTAGCCTTGAAATGAGTTGGGAAAAATTCTTCAAAGTGCCTTAAAGTCGATGGCACCGATTTTCTGTTATAGTGGTTGTAATTTATTGCTAGTTTTAAATACTAAATTTGAAAAAAAAAATGTGGCTAAAATCGCCAAAATATCAAATATTCGGAGATAGCGCTATGGGTGATAAAATAATCTTCTGCCACAGAAGACGGAACCCATTACAAACACCACAAACGGAATTATAAACGATTCCACTGAAAAATGTGGTTAAAATCGTCAAAATACCGAATATAGGGAACTATCGAAATTTGGGGGCTATACGAAAGGTAGACACCTTTACGAACCATAAGTGTAGCCAATTTTAAATAATTTTGTTTGAAAAGTGGCTAACATAATTAGAATACCGAATATCGGATGCTACAGTTATATAAAGGCTATACGAAAGCACGGGCCAACATGGCTCATTTACGAACTTTATCTTCCTACTGACAAATAACTGATTCGAATGATAGCGTGGTAAATAGCTAAATCGGCATAAAATCTTACGCTTATCTTACGTAGGATCAAACATCGGTATTTAGAGGAATTGCAAACGGAATAACAAAGTTGATATACCCTCTATAGTATAGATCATACCAGATCTTGTTTTGGAATATGTCAAATTTGAAGCTCATCTCACATTTTAAGAGGGGTATTCAACTTTTGTTATCTGCTGTAAACAGGTACCAGAGGAAGTGGTTCGCTCTATCCTTTCTTCACAATAATTCTACAGAAGTTATACATATTCGGAAGTGCGAAATTTGAAGACAATTGGGTTCTTATTTTACGTTTAATAAGAATTTTGATGATTAGAAATGTTAACCCTTTTGTGGGGAGTTTCTGGAAGGAGTGGGTCAATATTGTCCATTTTTGTACCTAACCTAAAAATATTTAGTATTGCAAGCAATATCGGGTAATTCTTTCTCACTCTATAGTGTACATCATTTTCTTGAATTTTTTTTTTATATTTGTTTGCCATATCCAAATTCGATCAATGTTTGATATTACGATATACTAAGTTTGGACGAAATCGTATTCTCCCTTCAATAGTTATCGGACGAACATCGCTCGAATATCTTATTACAGACCATGTATCAAGTGGTTAGGACTTTCAAAATACCACTCACTGGATCTTTGCTGTTCTACCTATTAAGATTCAAAATATCAAATAACATATAATTTATATAGAACATTTGCTGGGTCCTTTAAATTTCCTTAAATCGGGTAGAAAAGTGTGGGTTTTATGGATCGGCATTAACATTTTTAGTAGATTTAATTCTTTTAACTCACCAAAGAAGCAAAAGAGCTACACACCAAGTGGACTTATATTGCTGGTTTTTTTAACATTGAGAGATTCTAGCTATTGGTAATCCTTTATAAAAATTGCAGCTAAAATGTCTGGATATTTTCTCTATATCGTTCAAAATCAGAATATACCATTACTTGGACAATTTCTAAGTGTAGACCGTTGTATCCCATATCAACATCAATAATTTATGACATAAATTTAATTAATGTGGCAAAGCTTTAGATTCTATATTCTGGTATGTATATCAAGTCTCTCTTTCAGGATCTACTCTGCCTTAAGTCTATGAAAAAAAACACATTAATAATGTTATTCAAATATTTTATTAACGATTTTTTTATTTTAATGAAGACATTAATATATAACCAATAAATAATATTATCTGTCAACATAATACATTATATTATAGGTGATGATATTTCAAAGAGAACTGAAATGAGGATAAGACTACATTATATCAGATCCAGAGAGCGAATATACAAGTAAGATTCACAGAGAGCAAATATTACGAACTAAAGAAATTATGTTATAACAAAGGTGTTTAAGAAGTTCAGGAAGAATGGTATTTTAAGTGTAGTGGAAGCGATAGAATGTGACACTCGAACTTGTGGCAGTTTTTCTTCATCTAAACTAATAAATAGGTCATATTCTCACTGTCACGCATTCCTTTTAAACTAAGTTGATCAATATTGCCCATTTTAGAACATAAGTTATTTTTTTAAATAGCGTAAAGTGTCCTTTTAACAATTTCCGGTCGACCTGCAACTAAAAACATGGCCTGGGTTTTCTTTTCGACATGGTACAAGTCTCGATATTGCTACTTTTGATATTATTAATTAATTAATTAATTCCTTTTGGGAAATACCGTCATATAAGTTTTTTCAAGATCCATTCCAGACTCACAACTTTAAGAGTACCAGCGATTTCAGGATTCTGTTTTTGGTGTTCCTAATCTTTGAAGAATCGTTCGTCACCCTAAGAATGATCTACCTATAAACATTTTCTAAACTTACCACAGTGCAATGAATTACATTAAATCATGCATGAACAATGAATCTGAGACCCTCAGGTGTCAATGACAGTGACAAAGGGCGCTTCAATTGACTTGAAATTCGATGTTTGTTTGTGTGTTTTCTCCTTGTTGTTGTTATCATTCTTCTTCTTGTATGTACTTCTTAACATTCCTGTTTCGTTGTCTCATCTTGTGGTCTCTCCATTCAATGTCGTTACTTTCGGAGGACCTACAAAATCGTTTCCTTTCATACTCGTCATCGTCATGGGTCTGCTTGGAATCCATTGTTCTTGGGAGGGGATACAGGATAAAGGATCACACACATTGCAGGATTCGAACGATATTGATATACGAAGATGAGATTTATGTAACATCTTGCAATTGTGTCTCATAATTTTTGAAATTTCCCATTGTTCAGATTTCATTTCGGTTTGGTCTGTTTGTTGTGTCAGATCGATGCAGGTTCTCAGGGATTTGTTGTTGTTTTTTTTTTTTTTTCAAAATACAGGCAGTGAAATTCAATTAGTTAACACATGCACGTTTCCTTCGTTTTGTCTTCTGGGTGTGTAACTAATGGCAGCATAATGGTTCTCCTTTAGAATAAGAAAAGAAAACAAAAAAGAAGAGATTGTAGGTGAAAAATGCTCTCATTTCCTGTTGTTTTGTGTAGTTGCTGTTGTCATTTGACATTACTTCAATGGATGTGGGGGATCTCACTACAGCTATTGTTTTGATCGATTTTTCAAGAAGAAGTATTATTGTTTAGATTGGTGCATAGTGTCATGGGTTTCAATTACACAAGTTTTAATTGAAGCGATTTTATTTGAAAGAATTCTGAAGGTAAAGGTGTCATAATGAGACATGGGAAGATTTTTGAAATTCTCGATATTTTGGCATAATGATTCGTTGACCCGATCCTAAATAATCCATTTTGTTCCACTTCCACTATTTGGAATTTTGAGGAGTTTTCAGATGTATTCCTCAACATCCCGATTGATGGAATTGTGAGGATTATATTGCGACTATAATATTTCATTTACCAAGAGGATATAAACTCCATAAGCTCATACGTCAGTACCAAGCGTTTTATTTCTTCAAAATCCAATTTTTTCAAATCTAGTGGCCTAAAGTGGCTGTAATTCTGTGTAAAGAAATCTTTAAGGGCCAAAAAAATATAGTCCCGATTCTGGTATTCCTCTCCATATTCTAAGTATTTTGAAGACCTTAGTCAATGTTCCACCTGAATTAGAGGAATTTTTGTCTTTGTTTTCTTATGTTGGAGGGCAACCGAACTCAAAACCCATTTTTCCTCGTGTTCGTTCATATATCGGGAAATTACGTGTTTTAAGGGGTTAAACTATATTTTACTACCAAAGTGACAGTACTTGGCCTTTTTATACCTTCAGTCTTTAGACTACAAAAGGTACACAATTGTATATCAATTCAATCAATTTCCTAGGCTCCTAGACGTTGCGCTAAGATTGTAATATTGAAGGTATATCCGATTTGAACAAGGTATTTTGCATTAAACTTACACGAGAATAAATTTCTGAAACATTGGGACTACATTTTGTGCCCTTAAACGAAATCCGTCACAACACATGTGGAGGGAACTTGGCCATGCTCATTTGTTTGGTTGCCTGCCTGGCTGGTACTGGATAATCTGATACTCCCAGATTAAGTTCAAATTTTTTACATTGTAATATTTTCGCTATATGGGTTCTCATCTCCACAAAAGCTCATGTGGTTATGTTGGGAGTATCCGATTTGGTTAGGATTTCATACATGGTCATTAGTCTTAGGTTTGGAGCGAATCAATAACACTAAGAACCAAATTAAAACCAGTAAAGAAAGTCTTATAGTCGGCCGGGGTCGACTTTATGATACCCTACACCACTTTGCCAATTTAGTAGAGCTGCGCCTAACAATTAAAAGTTTTTATGGGAGAATTCAATCATACACGCTATGATAATTATAATTTAAAGTTCAGAGAACTAAATATGCCTTTGTATCTTTTAAATTCGGACTTGTATTGCCCATTTGGTGCACAATTAATTTGAAATCGGATAAAAATATGGGAGGTATATCCAAATCAGAACCGATCTCGATAAAATTTGCATATTACGGCTGTGGGTAACAAATATGACGAATCGGATGAACAGTATATATGGGAGCTATAGCTATATCTGAACCGATCTTCACCAAATTTGACATACTAGCTTCTAGACTCAATTCGGTCGTAAGTGCCAAATTTCATCCAATTTGGCCAATTTAGACGTTTGGTGCACAATCAAAGGCAAATCGGACGAAGTTATATATGGGAGCTATATCCAAATCTGAATCGATCTCGATAAAATTTAGCAAATGTATTTCTGAGCTGTATTTGATATATTTCCTCAAATATTGTTGTTACAGGGTGAATATAACGGCTGCGGAGCACAAAAATAGAAAATCAGATGAACAATATATATGGGAGCTGAACCGATTTTGATCAAATTTGGCATACTTATTTTCAGGTCCTATCTGATCGTACGTGCAAAATTCCATACAATTCGGAATGATATTACACGTTTGGTGCACAATAAAAGGCAAATCGGACGAAGATATATATGGGAGCTATATCTAAATTTTGACCGATTATATCCAATTTCAATAGAGTTCGTCCTTGGGTCAAACAAATGATTTGTGCAAAATTTCATGTGGATAGGACAATAAATTCGAACTGTACTTTGTTTAGAAAAATACATGGACAGACGGACGGACATGCATAAATCGACTCAGAATGTGATTCTATGCATATCATCAAAAGGAATTATGGGTCTATCTCGTTTCCTTTTGCCTGTTACAAACAAATGCACAAAGACAATACCCTGACCACCTTGTGGTGTAGGGTATAAAAAAGCTAGCTAAAAAGTATCAATCGGTTTTGCCGACACATGTATATGCGGTTGACCCTTCTTGGGGTAGATTCCGAGTGGGCCAATATTATGACTTTCGTAAATTTACCTAAGGCTGATAAATATTACAAGTGCTGGATTTGGACTATATCGAGAACTTCAACCACATTTTATGAAACTTTTGTATATTTAGAAATTTGAGTGAGGTATCATATGTAGCGGACCGAAGTGTTCCAGTTCACCTAATACTGTTAAAAATATTCGTATGTGTTCAATTGAAAGACAATTTTGAACTTTTGTGGGGGCGGTACCAGGCTTATAGATCCCACATTCACGTCAGATCTCTGGTTGAGAGATATTTAGATATTCAAAGTATGAAAATCATCGCTTATGTCTCGCAAGATGATGATGAGGAGAGATATAAATATTGAAAATTCTGACCCTTTGAGGGGGAGGTACCAAGCGGGATGGGCCAATGTATCCTATCTTCACATCTGTTTTTTTAATAAAAATATAGGAATGTGTGAATTGTGAGGAGAATCGGATGCTTATTTCGCATTTCAAGAGATATATAATTATTCAACAATTTGACCCGTTCTGGGGAGGTACTTGATGGAGTGGGCCGATATTGTCCATTTTCTCAAATGACATAGCACTGATGCGAATATTGGAATTTGTAAAGTTTGAACGGAATTAGATGATTTTTCTTGATCTTTTGATCTCAATCTAAGTTTCATAATAACATTACGATGTACAAAGTTTGGATCAAATGGGATACTCCCTTCAAGAGTTATCGCATCAGCGCACCAGCCAGACAGGCAGATAGACGGGCGGACGGATTGACGGACACCCCTAGGTAAACTCCTGAAATGCCCTGAAACAGATTTGGTTCAAAGAGACCTAGGTTCTAAAACCGTTATTTCGATGGGGCACGTTTTGGCCGTATTAATTGATATATACTTCCCGCAGCCATTTGTCACCAAAATATGAAAAAGACCATTCCGAATTGTGAAAATCAGTCCAGCGGTTCTTGACTTATAAGCAGAATAACTAAGATCTATTTATTTTTATATATGTTGCACCTATTTTGCTATGTCTTGGCTGACAGCATCACAAAAATGGACCGGAGTAAACTTTTAAAATTTTTGTGATTTGGCAGGTTTTAAAAATTGTCGCGCTTTAGTGGAAATTGTCGTATTTTTTACATAAAAGTTATGGATCATTTAAGCCGCCAAATATTGTGCGATGACCATTAAAATTGCTTTCTGTCCAGTCCTAAACTCTAACTCCAAGAAAATTCTGCGGCGATTGGTTTATAATTGTGACTTCTAGAGCAACAGAAACATCAGGATTTCTTCTGTTATTGGTCCATTTCAACCCCTAAATAACTTGCGATCATCTCCAAAAAATAGGCTTCTATTCGGACCCAAACCTTACCACCATTTTCAATTTTGTGAGTATCAGGCCATCGGACTGACCTGTAGCGTGATTACAAATTAACATAGACAGAAGGACGGATAGACATACATACCTAGATCGACTCAGCGAGATAGGAAGGCCCATATATGGTTTCCTATGTCGGGGACCAATATTTCGAGGTGTTACATAATTTTTGGCCCAATCAAACTTATAATACCCCCTACATAAAAATTTACCTCCTCTGTACATTATTCCTAAATATTAACAATTTATATTCATTACTCTATTGGTGTTTTGAGATTTGAAAGTAACTCCATTAAAGAACTTCATTTGACTTCATCACCAACAATCGCACCTAATATTCCTTCCTCTATCCCATGCATCCAGTTTTGCCCGGACACCAATCACTTTTGCTCATAGTTACACAAACAGGTCATGACAAGTCTACCGACTACAAACTGTCAATGTGGGAAATGATAACCAATTCATGCTGCCACATTTGCCGTTATACTTTATCTTTGCAGCATGACCAGGCCTAAGGAGAAGACACTGCCGATGATGATGATGACGACGACGAAACTGGAGGTTATGGCGGAAATTATGTTCAACTTTGGTGCTTAACAAAAGGAAGACACGATTGTGTCCCTCTGCGAATAAAACCCCTGTATCTACCTCTCCTGTATTCGCTTCACTCATCCAGACAGTTATTCGCTTGACAACATTAAACGTTGCAAGTTCTAGTCGGTGTTCAGCAACGGATGAATATCTCCACTTGTCACTGGCCGATGTACAGCAACACACTATTGCCGTTGCTGCTGCTGTGGTGGCCAGCAGAAAGGCAACGGCAAATAATGATGGAAGTGTGACACAACGATAAAATTGTAAAGAAATACAGTCAGAAAGTAGAATTTCCTTAAAACGGAACAAGAACATCGACAACATTGATGTTGAGGTGACTAGGATGGACCATAACGATGGCAGTGGCAACAACAACAGCAACAACTGCCTCCAACCAGTTCATTGAATATCCACAAAATGATATTCTGAGGGAAGAGGTCAGCTGTGACAGGATAACCAGAGGCCAGAGGGAACAGAAACTGTAGAGATGTTGTAAAGTTTACAGAAAACAGAGGAAGTGAATGCCTCGGTGATACTTACACAAACACAGTCTCATGCAATACACCCCAACACACACTCACACTACCGTTCAAGCCACGTTTCGTTCTCTCTCTCTTCGTTGCCAAACAAAATGTATGCATGGACTATGGAACTTTCCAACTTGCCTCGTTCGACGTACAAAGCATTACAGACAGGAACTGTCAGCAGGAGGCACAACACAGGAAAAAGAGGATGTTAAACTGTTGATGTTGCTCGACTGTTGCTTTATCGTCATTGAGGAGTGTTGGGCTCGTGTTGAGTGGGTGGTTGTAGAATATTCTGTGTCCGGGTTGTAGTGCAGATGGAAACCGTTTAACCGGTTTGTGCGCCAGATGCTTGGTGTATTTTTTTTATTAGATTGTGTTCAAGGATTTAATCGTGGGAGAAATCTTAATAAGCCGATCTCTGGGTTACATATTATTGAACATGCTCTGCGAACAAAAAAAATATAAACTCTATCTTGGATAAGGCACATTAGACAATATTATATCTTGAAACTTTAGTAGATTTTTCCTAAAACAGGTATAATTCTGAGTAGATACGGTCGGTTTCCATGGGGACTATGCCAAAGGAACGGATGGCCATTGGTTTAATTTAACGAGTAAAATGGCCCCCACAAAGAGAGCGTAAATATAGAGCAAATGTCCTTATTTAAAAATCGACTAAAATGGTTTTGGACCTAAGGAGCTTTTTCAGTATATTATTGTGTTGTAGGGTATAACATGGTCGACACTACAAGCTTATAGTCTTTGTGTATTCAT
This sequence comes from Musca domestica, assembly GCF_030504385.1. Lineage (NCBI taxonomy): Eukaryota > Metazoa > Arthropoda > Insecta > Diptera > Muscidae > Musca > Musca domestica. Next base: position 3,598,870 of record NW_026712358.1, read on the forward strand.
TCATTCACAATTCCAAACCTGTTCAAGTACCCTATACGAAATTTAATACATTTCATAATTCCAGCTATCTTCTTACATTCTACACCGAATTTAGTACCATTTGGTACTTTTCGTACACTATATAGTACGAAATTCCAGATCCATTCTCATATCTAAACACCACACACTCACCGTGATCCCTATACCGATATTCAGAATTCTAGCTTTTTTCTATATAACACTTAGTATATGTTTCCAGAACTTCCTCTTAATATCAGCCCTAATTCCCAAAGTTGATTCATATATCGTATGTTAAGATTTAGGTACTAAATTTGGTACATTTTGCAATCGAATTCCGAGACCAGCAACATAGGTTCACAAATTCTTGTACCTTTTCCCACAAAAATTCAATAATTTTCCAATAAAAAACGCTAAAATCTCATATTGAGCGAAGGGACCACACCATTTATTTCAAAATTGGTTCATTCTTTCTTTTTTTTATTTAACCCTTTGTGGGGGTGGTACCAGAGGGAGTGGACGATATATTCCATCTTAACACCAGATCTTGGGTTTGTAAAAATATTGGGATATGTGAAATTTACAGACTATCGGATTCTCACATCACATTCTGTAAGAGTTATAATTATTAAAAAATTTGAGTCTTTGTGGGGAGGCTCTTCATGAAGAGGACCGATATTATCCATTTTTGCACCTGACCTAGAACTGGCGCAAATATTAAGATTTGCAAAGTTGGAGCACAATCGAATTATTGCTTCTCTTTCTGTACAGGAAAAAATATGTTTTGAAAATTTCGACCTTTTGTGGGGGAAGTACCAGAAGGAGTGAACATATGCATTCTACCTTAACACCAGACCTTGGGTTAATAAATATGTGACATTTGAAGACAATCGGACTCTTACATCACATTTTATAAGAGTTGTAATTATTCAAAATGTTGACCCTATGATGGAGTGGACCGATATTGTCCATTTTCGCACCTGACCCAGCACTGACGCAAATATTAGGATTAGCAAAGTTAGAGCAAAATCGGATTATCCTTTTTATTTCTGTACAGAAAATATATTTTTAGAAAATTTCGTTCTTTTGTGGGGGAGGTACCAGAAGGTGTGGACCGATATTGCCCATCTTCGAACTCGATCTAAGTTCGACAAAAATATTATGATGTACCAAGTTTGGACCAAAACGGATACTTCCTTCGAGACTTATCGTGCGCACCAGCCAGCCAGACGGACGGACGGACGGAATACTTAAACGGATTTGGTCCAAAGAGACTTAGGGTCTAAAACCGTTATTTCGATGGGGCACGTTTTGACCGTATCAAATGATACCTCGCTAGGCATATGACTGAGGGTATAACTAGCCATATGGCTGTGGGATAAAAATCAAAAAGAAGTCATACTTATGCCTCATATAAAATTAACCGAGCCCCTAATATAGTTCATACTAGTTACGCAGAAATATTGATATTAAATCTAGCTCAGCAAGCGATCATGGAAAATATTGGACAACTTTTTCTGTACTTCCCACAATAAGAAATAATTGAATAATAATAACTTCCTTTAGTCCAATATTTGTACTGACATTAGATACAATATGAAGTTTTGGATATATACTCATATATTGAACACCGTCGCCACTTCTATTTCAGATTCAGAATGTCATCCAATATGTACTAATTTCTAAGGCAAAAAGTAAAGAGTTGCTATTGGATAATAATACAGTAAATAATGACAAGAAGTACGAATTTTTGATGAGAATTTCCAAAACTCTATCTTTTGGATATGGCGGAGTAAATGATCAATTGGAAAATATTTCATATCGAGATCAGAGAACTCTCACAATAATGTATTCGCTACAACATGTATTCGGTTTCAAATACAAACTACTCTCCATCTGAATACTCTGCCCAAAAGAGATCTCAGGCCATAGATAAATCTGCGAGTGGTGAAGGTGATGAAGATGTTTACTTTGGGTGGTGTGGTGTGGTATGGTCGAGGAAGATGTGGATGTTGTATAAATGAAAATCTAAAGCTGAAATATCACAGGGCGACGTACTTTATTTCCTGAAAATGTCCTCGAAAATGCGAACATAACACACACACAACAGCAGCAACAACAACAAGTTGAGAGTATATCCCGGAAACAGGAAGTTGAACATTTTCAAGGAAGCGGCAGCATTCAAAAGCCCTCAAGCAAGGAAACTACGACGCACACACCCATACACAAACACACACACAGAGAAGAGCAAAAGCAACACTAACATCCCCAGCATAGCAATACGATGAGGCAAGGACCGACCACCTTCACCCGACCCGGCGACATGTCTTGAAAGCCATTTGCAACTTAACACATTTTTAGCTTTGCCAACGAAAGCGGGTAGAGCGGGCAATGTGCAACTGAGTGCGAGTGTGTGTGTGAGGATACGATTTTGTATTGCTGTCGGTGTGCTCCCAAGGAAGTTGAATGTTAATGGCATAAAGGATGTTAAAATGTATGTAAGTTTATGAAATGCCGTGCCACTATACAACTTGGTAAACACCAGCCAACATAGACATCATCACTCGCTGAATAGGCCTAAAGAGTAATGTTTTTATATGCATTTGGGCGGGCGGCGGATGGTGAGTGTGTGGGTGGGTGGATGGATGTGTTCGTTGGTACATTTGTGTGGTTAGTCTTGTTTATTCTTCATTTGATTCTTCTCTATGCCGGCTTGCTTCCACTTCCTCTGTTGCCGAGCTTCCTATTCTCTGGATGTTTGATTTAAAGACATTACTAAAAGGTACAAATGAATGGATGACTGAATGAATGGATAGAGGCTTTGGAGGATGGGCATACGACTAGGGGGGGTACTGACATTCTTTCTGTTCATCCTATTAAAACAAGTATTAATAGTCTTTTCAGTCAGACGGAAATGACGGAAGTTTAAACGTTCCTTCGACAGGAAATCATTGTCCTGAGCGTAAATTAGATTCCAAACAAACTAAACATTCGCACACATTCACAAGTACACACATACATACATAGCCGATGAGTAAACAGCCAAGACACAGATACTAAATTACAAACATAGTCGAACCGGAATGGCATTCAGATGAAATCGAATGACAACTATCAAACAAATGGCCACAACTGGGATGCGGACGGAGTAGACGGAGACCCAGAAGGCCAAAAGCAGTGGTTATTGGACAAACACAAATTAATGAAGAGCCAAAGCTAAATATGTCAACATATGGAGAGGAGTGGAGACAGCGAGAGGGAGAGAGAGCATTCGACTTACAATTCCTCAATATGCAATGGAGGAGGAATAGGTCAGAGTTTACAGTGACATCTTGAAAAGTTTCTTCGTAAAAAGGAAGCTATTATCATGATATATGAATGTTTAGTCGGAAATGTTGTTGTTGTCGTTGAAACTTAAAGGAAATTAATAAAGTCAAAGAAAGGAAGAACTACATTTGCTTTAGAGAATATCCGTTGTCCGTTACCATATTTGTGGTGGGGTGTTTAGGCGAAAACAAGTATAACAACTATTATAGATTTATGGAAATAGACAATGGAATTGGAAGATCCTTATTGAATATACTCAATAGAATTTAAAAAAAATATTGAATTTAGATTTAACCAACATTGCAATATTGTAACCCACTTATTCCGGTAGCAAATTCAAGTAGATGGGCATGTTATAAGTTCGTTTCTAAATTGACTATTTTCCAAAAAATTAAGAAACTTATGACTACAGAGGGCAAATATCGGTTTTAGTTTCTATTCCTAGAATGAAATAATTACTAAGACATTTTGAATCGATATAGTCAGTCCGCCCATATAAATGTTTGGCCGGCTGGAGTTCACTCTTGAAGAGATTATACGATTTCTTTCAAACATGTTATATCGTAGTATTTTTGCGAAATTTATATCAAGTACCGAGGTTGTTAATATCAAGTTACACCTCTTGGTATCTCCCAGGCAAAATTTTATCAAAAATCTTACTGAGCGGAAAAAGTGTCCGATTTAGTTTAGACTTAGCACGTTATAATGTTTATATCATTCTTAGTTGGCAAGGAAATTTTTAGTACCTCCCAAACAAGGTGTAATACATAGTTGCTCAAAATCAGATTTAGGTTTTTATACTCGCAGCCATAGGGCTAGAAAGCGTATATGTAATTGGATACGTGCCTTATCGAAATAACGGCTTTAGACTCTAGGTCTCTTTGGACCAATTCCGTTTCAGTACATTTGGAGTCGATCGAGCGATGTCTGTCCGTCCGTCTGTCTGTCTGGCTTGCTCGTGCGCACGATATCTCTTCAAGAGAGTATCCGATTTGATCCAAACTTGGTGCATATAATATTATTATTAAACTTATATCGAGTCCACTCCTTCTGGTACCTCCCACAACAAAATTTCAACAAAGAAAATAATTTACTGCACAGAAAGGGATTTTGCTCCAACTTTGTGATGTTAGTGTCTTCAAATTATCTTCAAATTTACAATATCACAGTATTTTCACTAACCCAAGGTCTGGTGTAAAGATGGTCCACTCCTTCTGGTGCCTCCCCCACAAAGGCTCAAAATTTTGAATATCGCTGAAGCTCATAAAACGAGAAATTAACGACCGATTACTTTCATACTTGTCACATATCAATATATCGATCAACGATTATAAAGATGGCAGAGATCGGACCATTCCTTCTGGTACGACTTCACAAAGGGCAAAAGGATTGAATGACCAAAATGATCATAAGAATCCGGTTCCCTCCATATTTTACACATCCACAAGATCTACTGTGAAGATGGGATATATCGGTCCACTCCTTCTGGTACCTTCCCCCACAAAGGGTATAAATATTAATATGAAGTTCCTAAAACGCGAAATTAACATCCGATTCTATTTAGACTTCGTACATCTCAATATATTCATCAACACAAGATCTATTTTAAAGAGATGTTAGAGATCAAACTAATTCTTCAGGTACTTCCCCCACATAGTTTTCAAGATTTGAAAAACAAAACGCTCAAAGAAAGCGAAATAAGCATCCAACTCTCTTCAAATTTACTTTTTTTTTATAAATATTTTTTGTTTTCGAAAATTTTGAACTATTTTGCGGAGGTTATCAGAAAGGCTCTACAGATATATGCTAATTTTCACACTTCATTTTATACTGACAAAAACTATTGTGGGGTTGGATGGTACCGAAGGGATAGGCCGATAAGTTTATTATTCTCACAAGATCTAATGTAGGTGAAAGTGTAACGGTGTACGAAGTAAAACGGAACATCGATTAAATATTTTGCATCTTACGAGACTTAAGAGTAATAATTATTCAAGGTTTTGATTTCATCTTGAAACCTGATCTACAGTTCATACAAGTATTAGCATGTGGACCAATATAGACCATTTTCATACCTGACCTAGTGCTAATATAAATATTATCGTGTATCGAGTTATTGTGCCTAACAGCCAGAGAGACGGACACCGCTAGATCTACTCCAAATGTCCTGAAACGAATTTCGTCCAAAGAGACCTAAGGTGTAAAACTGTCAATTTGAATTAGACACGTTTTGGCCGTATCAAATGAGGGTATAAGTAAAAAAAATATGCAGTTCGTAAGGGTCAAATTTTCTGTAACCCCACTCTTAGCTACGAAAATCGGAAAAATGTGTCTAAAATGATTTAAATATCGAATATCGAAAGGTTATAGGGGCGATAAAGGAAAACTTGAACATATGTATACGATGTTTTTCTACCCTAGCTAAAACCCATTACGTACTACAAATAAATCGATTTTTTTTGCAGGGGGACCTATCAAGAACCTCAAATGCATAATTTCACTGATTTGCCTTAAAATTGTGGCAGAAACTTTCAAAATACCGAAAATCTGGAGGTACCGTTATATGAGAGCTATACTTAAATGTGGTCCAACATATCACATTTTTAATATCAATAAGCCTCCATATAATATAAACTTTGGTGCAAAATGTCAAAGATCTAAATTAAATAATGTGAACTACATCGTGATTTCAACAGACAGACCGTCCGTGTCTGACAGACGGACGTGGCTAAATCGTCTTTTACTTTTATTCTGATTAAGCATATATACGATTTTTTCGTCCCTCAATTGGTCCTGGCTGCGACTGAGCCGTTAAGGGGTTGCATGTTCCCATTTACGGGTAGTGATGATTGAAATATATTGTTTAACGAAGTATTCTGTCCTCTACGTCATTTACGAGTTGACCCTTTTTATTCTGATCATACACCACATACCCCAGTTTCGATATCGATATTTCATTGAGTTTTTAATTCTTGATAGTCGGTTAGGAAATCATAATTAAAAGGTTTCATTGTGAAATTGAAAATATTTTTGTTTTCATATTCCGTCATCCGATCGTGCCTATGTAAAATTAACAATTTGAAACATTATCTAAATGGAGCCATTATCTTCTATCTCAGTTGGGCATAAAAAGTTTTAGATTAAAGAGAGTTGATTCAGTAGTTCCAACGGAAAACGGAAACTGTGGAAGGTTGGCGACTATTCCTGAAATCAATGTCTTTTTTTCATATTTTCCCCCGCATATAAATAATCGTTGCTTATATAAAAAATATTAAGTTTGGCTACTTTAAAGCAACGAAAACCCCTCAACCTCGAAAGCAAAAAAAAAGGATGTTATTGCAAAAAACAACAACGTCCACACCTGTGTCTGTAATCGACTTGTTGTGTTTGTGTGTGTGAGATGCGAACATTTTGTCACATTTCGTACAGGAAAATTCTTTCCGTTTCCGCATTCCTCATTTATATTTTTCTCATTTCCCTGCAAATACGCAATCGAACATTTTTCCCAAGAAATTCGTGTCTTCGGTATGCGAAAATCTAAAGGCTTATGACATTTCCGGTTTCTGTAGAACCACCATGGTGGAAGAATATTCCACAAGTGAAATGCCAGCAAAAAAAAGGAAATATTTGTAAAATTAACAAACATCGATACCAAATAAAAAAACCAAGCATGATGAAATAAAGCGACTTCCGTGTACTTGAGGCGTCCTAAAGATGACGGCACCACAAGACGAGGACGCCAGCGATCACTTGATCGACAACATCAACAACAACAAGTAATGTTGTAATAAAAGGATTCAAATGACAAAATATGATGTCGTGTTGGTAGTTCACCTCCACGGCAGAAGGCGAACATACACAAGCACCCTCACAATGGCCGGCCATTGGGTCGGTCGTTCGTTAACACACGAATATCAAGTGGCGTTCAAAATTCCCATAATTCGAGCCACTGCACTGATTAGGGATTCCAAGCACAAAGGCTGTGAAAGAAGAAAAACGTTTTTAAAATTTACATAAAAACAAATAAAACTGACGTGCTGGCTGAGTGACCAACACACGCACGCACGCGCGTTCACCTGAAGAACTTTGTCGAGCGGACCCAACCTTTTTATTTTCTTTCCTTCTTCTGCTGTTGTTCTGGCGGGTGGGCAGATGAGGGGTGGTAGCCGTTGTGGACTGGAGTTATTAAAAACCAACAAATGACATAGAAACGAGTGATTGTGCCATGCAATAGAAATTCCGATTCTTAACAAGTCCAATCGCGATCGTTTGGGTCAGGTAGGCCTAACAATCCCCCTACCCCTTGCCACTCTCTGTGTCTCCTCCAAACAGTGTGGGGCAACACCACCACGCACCTTGTGTTTGGATGAATGACAGCAGACGATGACAGTTAATGATTAAAGGTAAACAAGAAAAGTCGTTGGACAGTGAAAACACCGTATAGAGGGAGAAAAAGTGGGGGGAGGGGTACATAGAAGTGAAGCTAAGCCCTGAAGCAGCAGAAAAGAAAGACAAATAAAACGAATGAAATGTTTCGCCTTTAATCGCTGATGACACAACTATCAAATACCGATTCAATTCAATGCAATTTGATTAGGGAGAAATGTATGGCCCATCAAAGTATGGCCGATTGCATGTAAACAACCTTAAAGGTTGACGGATTTACAGAGAATCGGCACGAGGGTGGATTTAATAAGTTTGGGAAGTGTAAATTTCTAGACAAAAAGTAATTTTGCGAGAACTTTCTCCCCATCATACTATATACTATAGAGGGTATATAAATTTTGTCATTCCGTTTGTAACTCCTCGAAATACTTATGTCAGATCCAACAAAGTACATATATTCTTGATAAGCGTAAAATTCTAAGTCGATTAAGCTATGTCCGTCTGTATTTTGTAATCACGCTATCTTTCGAACGAATAAGATAGAAGGCTAAAATTTTGCGCACATGTTTATTTTGCCAGTAGGTAGGTCTATTTCTGGGCCATGTAGATCCACTTTTTCATGTAGGACCCATATAAAGGTACCTCCCAATATTCGCTGTTTTGATGATTTTAGCGCCATTATTCACTGGATTAGTTTCAAATTACGTATTTAGAGCTCGTAATGGGAACTACAGCCTAAGTCAGAAAATTGTTTGTGCCGGTCCGCGTCTTCGTATAGCCCCCATATAACGGTACCTCCCAATATTCGGTATTTTGATGATTTTAGCGACATTATTAACCGGAATTGTTTCAAAATTGGTATTTGAGGTTCGTAATGGATGCTACAGCCTATAACAAAATACTGTCTGTGAAGTTCCACGTCTTCGTATAGCCCCCATATGACGGTACCTTCCAATATTCGGTATTTTGATGATTTTTAACGTCATTATTCACCGGAGTAGTTTCAAATTACGTATTTAGAGTTCGTAATGGGAACTACAGTCTGTGACAGGAAATTGTCTATGCAGGTCCAGGTCTTCGTATTGGCCCCATATAACAGTTCCTCCTTCTATTCGGTATTTTGACGATTTTAGGTACAATACTCACCAAAATAGTTTGAGATATCGTATTTGAAGTTCGTAATGGATACTACAGCCTGTGACAGAAAATTGTCTATGTCTTCGTATAGCTCCGATATAATGGTATCTCACTATATACGGTAATATGATATTCAACATTTATTTCAAGTTTCGAATTTGAATATGGTTGGCTTGTGACAAACAATGTGTATGTAAGTCCACGTCGTATAGACCCCAGTTTAACGGCTATATTCGGTATGTTTAAGAATTTTTAACGGGTTTTATTTTTTGAACTTTTCCAAATTCGTTCCAAATGGTGGAGGGAATGGTGGAGGCCCGGCCGAACTTACTGCTTTTTAACTTGTTCATGTTAACTTCTGTATAAATATTATTGATTCGTTTCGGGTAGGATATATACATGATTTTTCGGAAAATTGCAATGTGTATCAATTTTTAGTTCAAGGTACATGAAAGAGTGGACCGAATGTTTACTTTGACACCTACTTCAATGTAGACAAAAATATATCTATCTGCACTTTAAGGGAGTTATTTTTATTCAAAATTTTAAATTATTGTGGGGGTCGGGTTTAGTTGGAATAGTGCAATAATAAGTGGACTAATATCGCACCGGACCAAAGTCTAATCTAAATTTTACAATTTTTAACTTTATCTGATAATTCCTCGAAGTACTCATGTTAGACCCTACAAACAGAGTACAGATTTTTTGTAGTTGTAGTTTACTCTTCTGTATTTTGATTTATGTGGAAGCGATCGCGTGTCACTGCTGTTTGAAATATAGGAGTGGGAGCCGAATTGCTCGAAATAGAGTGAGAGTTTGCTCCAAAAGTAGAAACAATGTAGACCACCAGATAGACAGGTGAAACTTATTTAATCATAATTTTGATGTTTATTCTAACTCAGTTGTCTTATATCCTACAAAAACATTACTAAATGATGGGTTTTCGAGATTAATTTTCGCAACCTACAAACCCATGCCTTTGTATGCCATTCGTACTAAAGCATTACAATTAATGGACATGATGTCAATTTTCATTATATAGTAATGGGATAAATTAGCTATGTATTTTAAGGAATAGTTCATAAATGAAAGAGGTAGTTTGTTTACAATATTACGTAATAGGATATTCGGATTGCTGCAAATATGGAAGGGCCAAACCATTGAACATTATTTATACATTTTCCTGGGAATAACTCCGAGTTCCCATATTTCCTCATTTATACAAAGGTACTGTAGGGTTTAACATAATATTTTATTTTTTTTCCTCAATTTCTTGTCCCTATCATTTTTTTTGAAATCTCTTCTTATATTCTCCAAAAAAAAGTGCATTAAAATTCTGAATTTTCGAATATGGGATGTAACATTTATCGATTTCCCATATTCAACAATATCCACCCTCGTACATGCAGCTAAACTACACGATAAACATAGGCACATATTTGTTTCTCTGTAAACGGACATTGCACCTACATTTGCCTAGTTATGTTGTTGTTCTTCTGCTTCTTCTTCTCCATTACAATCAATTTATTGACTATACTTTCGTTTAGAATTGGGATTGGCTTTGGCTAGAGTTTGAACCGAGCACTGGCAACAATAACAACAAACCACAAGATGGGAAAGAACAAAACACAAGAAGAAAGGGTAAAAAACAAAACAAATAAACCTTCAAGAACACCAATGTCCAATTTCCATTCCGTATGCGCGATACGCAGGCGCAGTGTTTGGAACTTACATGCCCGCATCCAATGGGTGAGTGAGTGAATATGAGGAAAGGTAAGATTGCGGAGTCGAGATGTGGATCGGTGCGGTGCGGTGCAGTAACGTGCCGTGATTTGTGTATGGAGAACATGATGCACGTGAAGGAATTGGATTTGGTATTGCGGCTATCAAACTCGTGTAAAATGCAGTGAGCGATCATAATTTGTATGCACATGTTGCTGCGGCAGCTATTGCTGTTACTGTTTGTTGTTCGCTGCTGGATAGCTGTTGCAGGGCAGGCAATTTGTTGGTGTTGTTGTGGTGGTTGTTATTATTACTGCCTCGGCCGCTGATGTGCAATGCAAATAAATATATTTAACAAAATGTTTACGAGCATTTCACTCGCTACTATCACACCCTTTCCTCCCTCCTCCAATCCACCCACATGCCAGCCCTCTCAGCAATGCTCAATTGCAGGCCACTTGTTTGTTTTGTACTGCTGTCCTCGAGGTTACTACGCTTGTGGTAGTTGTACTGATGGACATACGAATTTATTTAACCTCTACAAAATAACAAAATAGCCATCAGAATCGGACAAACGCAGGGAAACAACAAGCAGTACATGATGAAGAGAAAGAAACACTTACAACACAACAATAACAACAGCAAGAAATGAAACACATTCGTTTGTTACGTACTTGACAAATTTCATATCGTAATTTCTTTCTCGCGTTCTGTTCTGTACGGCTCAGCCAGTCGTCCTCCTCGCTAAGGCAATATCACATTGTTATGTGAGAATTGGATTTTTACAAATGCTGAAATTCAACCACGCACGTACGCACCAACACACACACACACACATGCACGGGGGTAATCGGCACTCCTCCACTTAGCCACCACCACCATTACGTGGTGGTAAGTCAATGCACTTGTTACACTGCGATACACTGTAATGCAATCCAAAGGATAGATTTGGAAGTAAAGATGGTGTTGTTAGGACCGTTGGGTTCTGTAAGGTTTCTCGACCCACAATTACAATTTTGAATTTATGGTTTTAGAGATTTAGACCCGTTGCTGGTCTTAAGGATTATGCATATATATAGCAAATAGAACATAGATTGCGAAATTCGATTTTAAAAGTCTCACATTTTGGATACCAAGAAAATAACTAAATTCGAACGCGGAAGAAATTTGAGATATGAGTCACTTACGATGTGCAGGGGTGCTTAAATGACATGGAAAATACAAAAAAGCCACAAAATGTTATTAAGCTACCGGTAGGAAATACAGTTCTGATTTTTTTTTATAAGTGTCACTCCTTTTGCGGATAAAGAATTTTTTTGAAAATTTTACCTAAAACGTCTAAAAGTTACAAAGTCAACATTGGCCATTTGGAAATGGCTTAAACTTTAAAATTTAGCATGAGGGCCACTGTTGGGGAGATAAGGCCGGATTTTTGGAAATTTGCATTTTTAAAGGTACTGATGGTACTAAAAGTACTAATAGGTACATCGTTATGGTGGAAATTGTTTCGAAATCGTGCTAAAAGGGCATGAAAAGAGTTACCAATTGAATGCAAATAGATTTTCAAAAAATGGTAGAGTATTATTAATACGCGATTTTTGGGATATGGCAGGGGGTTTGGAATCTCTTATTTAAAGGGTACGAAATGGACTAAAAAGTACATCATCGTTACTGAGCGACACGTTTTGATATAGTCCCCATATAAGTGTTCCACCAGATTTGAGGTGTTTTGGCTCTATTCGTCATATTTTTAAACCGAATTTGCTGTGGCGCTTTCTGTTCCCTATATGGACGAAAACTCTTTGCAACGGACTGTCCATATAGATCCCACTTTATGTAGAGTCCAATATAATGGTACCCCCGATATTCTGTATTTTGTTGATTTATGTCACATTTTCTTTGCGGGAGTGGTATCAAATTTCGGGTTTTAAGGTCGTAATCAATAATACTTCCACTGACAGAATTCCAGAATTGCTTATGTGGGTCCATTCGCATTACTCTCATATAATGGTACCCCCGTATGTTCGGTATTTTGATGATTTTAGCTACACTTTTTACCGGTATTATTTCCAATTTGGAGTTCGCAATGGGTACTTCTCCGCCTTCCAGATCGACGTTTTTATGTAGCCGCCTATAACGGTACTCCCCACTACTCTGTACTTTGATGACTTTAGCTACATTTTCGTAATAAGCCTCACTGCCAGAAAATTGGCTGTAGATTCATGTATCCACGTTTCTGCATAGCCTCGTATAACCGTAACATTTGATATTCGGAATTTTTAAAATTTTCGTTACTTTTTTCAAGGGATTTTTATCATTCTGCAAATTTCTTCCAAATCGTTGAGGGTAGGAGCAATACCTTGCTAGGACGAACTTATTTACTTGTAAATATTATGAATTCGTGGCGTTTAGGTAAGATCTGGACTTTCGATGTCTTTTGGGACCTATAGTACATTTTTTAACAAATACATACAGGGTGAGATGAAAAATCTGCAACCAACTTCAGACTACTGTCATTTCTAAGCCACTCGTCCGACAGGTGTTAAAATTATTCCAGTGACAGCTCATCATATTATTTACAAGCGCACAAAAGCATTTTGGTGAGAATTTTCCAGAAAGAAAGTTATTCGTGATGGAATTCAAGCGTGATAGTGGCTGGAAACCCACAAGTGGCTATCGTTAGAGCACTCCAGCATTTCAATGTAAATAAATCTTTTGTGTCTCGTACCATCGCTCGTTACCGTGAAACTGGTAGCGTAGCCCGACCTCAAGGAAGTGGACGGAAGAAAACAGCCACATTGCTTCGCTTGACCGAAAGTGGTAAACTGCTGAATTTGGTTTTCTCCGATGAGAAAACATTAGTTGTCCTGCAGTTTGTAAACAAACAAAATGATCGTGTTTCCTTTGCCAAAGAGGTCAGCTGAAAATGTGCCCCTTTGGTTGGCCACCAGAAATCAAACGCCGGCCATGGTGATGGTGTGGGCCGCCATAATACCCGATTGTCGCTCTCCGCTCGTATTAATCGACAGTGGCATTAGAGTAAATGCCGAATATTATCCCGAACATATTCTGAAGAGTGTATTAAAGCCTTTGGCCGCAGACCTTGGACACTCCAACAGGATTCAGCACCATTGCACTCAGCACGCGCCACCCACGAATGGTTACAAATGAGTGTCGATCACCTCAAGTAAGCGCTTCGCCGGGAATGGGCCAAAATATCGCAGAGCAACATCCGGGCAGCGTGTGACGGTTTCATTGGCCGTTTGAAAATCATAATTCGTGTCAAAGGTGACTAATTCTAACAAATCAAAATTTATTCTAAAATATAAAAAAAAAAAATATATAAAAATTATGGGGTTTGACATTGTTGCAGTTTTTTATTTCACTCTGTATATCTACATACATATATACCTAAAATTAAGGGATTCTAAGAAATCTTAAATTTAAAAAAAAATAATAATAAACGAAAATATCTTGTCTCCTCCAATTAGGTTTCTTTGCGATGTAAACTTTAAAATTGCCGATACACGTGTCTTATATTTTTGTCCCACAGAAAAATATGTAATGTGCAAAATTTAGACTACAACTTTGACCTTTTTTGCTATGGCATTTTTCCCCATTTCATGTCAGTTGTGATTATTCAAAATTTCGATCATTTGGTTATATTCCCCACATTGCTATATTTGATAGGAATATGACAATGTTTGGACTGAATCATGAGCTATGTTCAATTTATACGTGTTTTTGTATATTTCAACGGATATTTTTTACCGATCCAATCATCGCACTGGGATCCAGTATTGAGGATATTCGCAAAAACAAGTCTATTTGATTTACATGGTCTGACACCAAATTTTTTGCCAAAATTCCCTCACAGGAGAATTTGGTTTCCGCAAAATATTTCAATTTTTTAACCTTCCCAATTACTGACACAACGTTGAAAATTATCCTCTTTTTGGATAATTGTAACTCAGATTCAGTTAGATCAGATATCGAGAAATTTCAATTATGCACTTGTTCTAGTCTTGGGAAAACAAAGATTTGTTGGCATCGATATTCCTAAATCCAATGATACCACAATCTCCCACAAACACCAAATTTCTCTCGGTGCATTCAAACATGTGTCATATGAAAGTAGGAACACGAAAGAAATGATACATTTCCTAAACGATTCAATTCTACAGCAATAAGAAGAAATGGTCGAAATAAACAACAAACTCCCGGATCTAGAAATGAAAACAAAAAAAAAAAAAAAAAAAAAAAAAAAAACATTAAAAATTCTTTACAAACTGAAATGCAAACTACCGAAGACGAAATTTAAGACCTTCGACTTCTCATAAAAATAACTACGAGCCTGGACTGTCATATGAATACCAAATCAAAAATCATCATCATTCCAACTCCATTTGAAATTATTGCCAGAAATTTCAATACATCAGACGGACAGACGAATGGTGCAACGGTTTCAGAACTAATGCATACAGCAAAAGCCGATACGATTGTATTCGGTTGATTTGTACGACTGTTCTTCCAAATGGCCTACACTTTGGTCGGTGTTGAAAAAGTCATTAGAAATTTGTCACCAGTAGCTGGTGCTGCTGCCACTGTTGCCGTTGCTGCTGGTGGACTTCGTGTGGGTGATTTGGGCCGACAGCCACGATCACAACAACGCTCATGATTTATTAAGCGGACCTTCTAATGTTTGTTCGCCAGCATGCAAGCCATGAGGTGTCAAGATGAATATTTAATTTGTCGTCTTCTGGTTTTCCGTATTCCCTGTCTGACGCAGCCTTATCCATTTCGATTGCACTCTCTGTCGCTGCCCGTTCTTCCACATTTTGGTGATGGAAAGTACGACTGCCTCGTCGTAAATATTCACATTTCAACAAATTGTTGACAATTATTTGAAGTTATGATTCTTGGAAAAGTTGGAAATAAATGTCCGATGGAAATTGCCGGCCGTGTGCATTGTGGCCATCGGAGCTGGCCGTATTGGCCACTGTGTTTTACACGAAAATTTATTATTTGTATTAATTCGGGAATGACAACGGCAACGGCAACTGCAACTCCGGAATATTTAAACGTTGATTTGATGGCAGTGGTGACGGCCTGGCTGCATGTTGGTATGTCGGTATGTGCGTTCGCCTCACAGCCCGTGAGCAATGTGTGGGGAATGTTTATAGGAATTGACGGCAATTTAACCTCATTTTGATAGCAACGCAACAGGATGTTACTGGCTATCACGATCAAATGTGCCTGAGAATATGTCAATGGCTCTGGACTGTCTACGCAACTCAGTGTGATTCTGAGTTAATATTTATTGAAAATTATTAATTTTCTTAACTGTAATTTTCATTTTTCGTGGGAACAAATCCTGATTTGAGAGATAAGATGGAATTCTTTATAATTTCGGAAAGATCCAAAAGTTTTTAGGGTTATTAAGAAATCTCCTCCAAGCTTCAAATGGCCACAGCTAATTAAAAAATCAATCGATAGTTAAGTCATATTTTGTTTGATTTCTTCAAATCGAAGTTGACAACGGCATCCGGTAGTCATTGATTCTCAGCTACCGGAATATTGGAAAACAAATTTTAATAATTAACACTTGAAGCGTTCTCACGGTGCTGGGTTTTTGGTGATCCTTACGTGACAATATTTGGCTACTGGAATGTGGAAATTAAATAAGCAATTATTAATATTAATAAAGGATATTGAAAATTTGGTAAACGATAACTTTATAAAATTGCCGCTGAGATATTGAATTGTATTGAATTTTTAGCGTAGTGTAAGGCACTTGTCTTAACATCAGAGAATTTTAACCGAATTGTTTTCCGGTTCATATTATTATTGTATTATTTAAATGTTAATTTTTTACGTAAATCTAATAAGTTTTATAAATTATAAAATGAATAGAATAAATTAAAAACAAAAGCATGAATAGATTAGATCGGTTTGCAGAGTGAGGTATACCAATAAAATACGCATAACCTAATTATTTGCATTCTCTAAAATGTTCTAACAAAATCCAAAATTTTTGTATGAAATTGGCCTACATTTCATACAAAAAATTGGATTGATATAATAAAGTGATGTGCCAGGTTTGAAGCATATCGAGTAATTGATGGTGATTTGGAATTGAGTTATATTCCGGTCTCTGTTGGTATCAGGATGTGGAGGTAGTTTTGCAAATTTGTACCATAATTGTTCGAAAAGTATTAAATAGAACTAAATTTAGTATTGGGCGAAGGAATAGAGCTGAAATTTGATATTGCGGTCACTGTTGCTTTCTGGGTGTGCATATGGAGACGTTGAGATAGTTTTGGCCAAAAAATACCGGGTGAGATAAAAAAAAAACTACAACAGAGTCAAACGCCATAATTTTTAATTTTTAATTTTATTGAATAAAAGCAAAAAATGAGGGAAATAGCATCAAATTTTAGAATAAGTTTAGATTTGTTCGAATTGGTCACCTATAGCACGAATTATGGCTTTCAAACGACCAATGAAACCGTCACACGTTTTAAACTAATAATGTGTTTAAACTATTATAGAAAATTTTAAATTTTACATCAGTACTGAAAATTTTATAGTCATACCTTGTTTAGTTTTCTAATTACACAGTGACAAAGTTAAGAAATATTTCTGTTTTTCGCAAGAAGAAGTAAAAAAATTATCGTTGGTTTTTTAAAGTGCAATAATTTAGTTCTTTCCCCATCAAAAATAATCATTTTAAAATTGAAACATCGAATACAGGTTGTTATGAGCGTTTTTGAATAAAAAAGTTTTAAAAATATTGATGTCAAAATATTTTAAAAATTAATTTAAAATATTACCATATTTTCGACATATGAGGATTGGTGGCTCTTTCCTAAACCTAGGTATTCCCTGCCTTACCCCCTGGTAAACATTACCAACGTTCTCCACTAATAAACAAATGTTGTTTTATAAAAACAACAATAATGGGATTAAGCCTGACGATTTTTGCAACAACAAAATAGTACGGTATCCCAAACAAACATGCCAACATTGTTTTAAAAAAATAATATCGAGAAGGTCTTAAAATTTTAATTTTGTATTTTAGTATGGAATGTCATATTTCATAATCAAAAAAAAAAAAAAAAAAAAATCGTGCCGTTTTTGTTCAATTTAAAAAATGGTGAAAATAGTCAACTGATTGTGCGGTGAATGTACTTTTATCTGGTTCTCTTTTTTATTTGTTATTCATTTTTTGCTCTTTATTTAATAAGTTTATCTTGCGTTTTTATCCTGTTATTAACTGGAATTCTAAACTTTGACTTATGATCCA
This sequence comes from Musca domestica, assembly GCF_030504385.1. Taxonomy (NCBI): domain Eukaryota; kingdom Metazoa; phylum Arthropoda; class Insecta; order Diptera; family Muscidae; genus Musca; species Musca domestica. Next base: position 3,616,745 of record NW_026712358.1, read on the forward strand.
ATTCAAGACAATGAGAGAGATTTAAGGGACGATAATTTTTTAAATGCCAGTCAAAGACATTTATTTAAAATGTTGACCCTCCTTCGAGAAATGTTTATTTCGCCAAATATGACTTTTGTTTGTTTTGCAAAATGTTGAAGAAGTAAACCGAAATTGCCCATCACCGAATTTGATATTACATTGTACCAAGTTTGGTTCAAAATCAAATGTTTTTAAACAGATTTCGTCCAAAGACACCCAGACCAGTAGGTATAAAAACACCTACATTTGATTGATATATTACGATATTGAAGGCTTAAATGTAACCTACGAAATTCAGACCATAGAAGGACATGCTTAAATTGTATTCGAAAATATAATTTTTTGGTAGTAGGTTATAGTAAAATAATTCTTGTATTGTCATCAGTAATATTGCTAAAGATTCCATATGGTTAAAATGCAATGATTACATCGAAACTCAATCCGAAAATGTCGAAAATGAATATGGGGTAATTTGATTTCTTTATGAGATTACCTTGCGATGTAAACTTTCCAAAAGCCGTATGAGCTATCTTCTGCTATCAACCTCTACTTTTATATTCAAATGGATTTTTATAGTCTCAGAAACATGGCACTGTGTTTACATTTAAACGTCTAAACATATTCGCCCGCCCGTCTTTATGGCTGGTGCGCACCATAACTAATTATTATGGGTAATATCACTCACTCCTTCTAGTATCTCCCCACAAGGGGAAAACACTTCGATTAATCATATCACTTATAAAATTTGAAATAAAGGTCGCATTGACCTTAAAACTTCGCACATCCCCATATTTCTACAACGCATGATCTGGTATGAGGAATGCATTGGACGGACCACCGCATTTGATACCACCTCTACAAGAAGTCATAATTCCAATAACCATGACACTCATAAACGGCGAAATAAACATCCGATTCTTTTCAAACCTGGCAATTCTAATATTCATACCAATACATGATCTTTGTGTGGAGATGGGATACATCGGCCCACTCTTTCTATTACCTTCCCCATACTGGGCCAAAATTTGAGTACTTATAACTCTCATAACATGCAAACCAAGTAAAAGATTTTCTTTAAACTTTGTATATCGCAAACACTTTTACCAGCCAGAGATCTGATGAGACATGAAATTTATCTGCAAACTCTATCTGGTACCTTCCTCACAAGGTGTAACAATTTTGAATAATTACAACCATTATACTTGCCAAAAAATCAGTGATTTTCTTCAAATACTTGTATCTTAATATTTCTATCCAGATTTAATTTAATATAGGTATGAGTTATGTCGATCTGCTCTTTCTGGTAACACCCCCACAAAAGTTCAGAATTTTCAAGAAAATTAATACACATATATCATGTAAAGTGAAGGAAGAAGTCGATATAATCTAAATATGTTACGTGGCAATATCTATATCGCTCCTTCCGTCCACCTCTTCGGTGCTTACCCTATAAAGATCAACATTTTGAATAACGACAACTCAAATCAAAATATATTTTATTGAACGTACATAGGCTAAGGGTATACATCTATCGGGACAATCGACTGATACTTTTTAACTTGTTAATATAATTTTTAATATCAAGAAATTTAAGGCAAGACAAATTAAGAATTGTCCGTTTTTATGATGCACATATTTCTTTTAACACAAGTGCCATCTCCAGATTAATTTGAACATTTTATGTCGATAATACAGGTTTATTTGTACTTCTGGGTATGTGTCTTCACTTTAACGTTTTTATCGACAAAATTTCTATAACAATTTTCCAGCAACGACATACACCACAAACGACGAAATTACGCTATTGTGACTGAAATTTAAAAATAAAAGAGATACATGATAGCTAGATGGCGCCACATAAGCGAAATTGTTCGTATAACAGTTACTTTTGGTATGACAATAAGAAAGTGAATGCGAGCGGAAATACCATTCCAAATGATGTTTAAATTTTGTATTTAATTAAAAAATCAAAAAGATATGAAAATCAACGTGGATTGGGGCTTTTTTTATAGCCATTGTTATTCTCATATAGTAACGCACCCTTGCTCTTTAGAAAAGGAGGAGGAAACAAATTCATACATGCAAAAGTGGCTCCCAATGTCAAGGTTTATGTTTAAATTAATGTATGTCTTCATAACAAAAACTAAAAAATACTATCATACATAAGTATGTAAGCTTGTATGAATTATGTTCTATGAACCATGTGTATACAACATATCACCTTAGCCCAATTCTTTTATAAACGTTACTGCAGTCTTTTTGTTTACTTATCCAGGAAATTGCCGACAGAAAACTATGAAAGTAAAAAATGCCAAAATAACAATTGATTCTATCCATGTCAAAGATATGTTAAACAAAAACTATTGAGTCGATAAACTTTTTCCAAAGCTAGACATCAATTACTGTCTTGAACTAAGGAATTGCCACTGTCTATTGAACAGAGATTGACAATGGACAACAACAAGAACATAAAGTAAAAGTAACAAGCAAAGTGAACTTTAAAATATCCTACAAAGATATAATGCAAATATTTAAAGGTCCTTCGACGACCTACGGGGTTTTTATGACAAGAAATTCGGGTCTTCCACTAGAAGAGCTTCGGGTAAAGACATTTAAGACCTTCGGTTCTTCCACTAGAAGAACTTCGGGTCTTCTATGAGAAGACCTTTTGGTCTCTTATGAGAAGACATTCGGTTACTCTCCTGGAAGACCATCGGGCTCTTCAAGAGAAGGCTTTCGGGTCTTCTATGAGAAGACCTTCGGGTTTGAAAATTAAAAAAAAAAAATATTTAATTCGAATTTCAATTCTACGGAGATGGTTTTAGGTCATCGGAGAGACCGAATTGAACAGCCAAATGTAATAAGCTCAATCATATCTTCAAAACGTAATAGTGCCACTCATCAATATAGAAACTGTGTCGAATACTTTTCCCTGGATACCTTACTAATCTATGGTCATAGCTGAAAGGGAATCTATCTGACATTGGTGTAGGGTATTTGCAATAATTGTAAAAGTGCAAACAAAGTTAATGCTATTAAAATGTACACATCAACATCAATATGGACAGAGCCGCTAATAGATCACGTGACGAACACAAAAGGTACACACAAAGATATACAACTTCCAACCTGAATGAATGAAGGAACAAAATGAATTACTTGGAAGGCAACTTTGATATTTGCCAAAAAAAAAAAAAAAAAAAAAAAACAGAAAACATAAAACGTTCTACAATTCAGGATATCAGACTTGTACAAAAGCAATAAAATACAATTTCCGACCTGTAAAAAAACTTTTAAGACATTCTAAAACATTCGAATGAAGGAAGGGGTTGGTGATGGCTACAAAAATGTTTTCCATTGAATTGCTGTACTCGTACTTATCTATACCGGGCGCCGTCATTGGCTGAAATAGCACCTTGAATATTGGTAAAAAACAAGAATCAACGAATTTTACAATCTCCTTTCACCCCTTTTTACTTTGCCTTTGGAAAAGAAACAAAGACGAATAACATTAAAACAACATTCACATGCAAGTAGTGCACACATTTCTCTTTACCTCTGGGGAATACAAACAAGGAATAAGTGGGGAAATCACAACAACACAATAGTGTCGAAAAGTGAAAAATGTAAAATATTTATTCTTTTTTCTTTTTTTGCGAAAATAAAGAAACAGTTTTAAACCAATGTAGAATGGAATTTAGATAAGCTGTTAGAAGTGGCCAGCAAAGACGTTTCATTCGCCCATCCTCTATTTTTCTTTTAAAGGATATAAGGGATAAACGAGGGTAATTCAATGACCATTGTAGGAAATGTTCGCAAAGGGAATCGTTTTTGAAAATTGAATCGTCAATGGCATTGATAACAACATTGGTAAATATTTTTAGAATTTGAAAAAAAAAAAACTTTAAAATTCGGAGATGTTTATCGGCATATTGCGAAAATGTGCAAAGGACATTGTTATAGTCTTTTTATACGAAAATATTGTTATCATTTGAAAAAAACGTAAAGAGATTAGGATAATCAAAAAAACTAAATAAAGAGTGTAAATTTAATGCATAAAACGTGTAGCAAATTCGAGTTAAAGTTGTTAATAGGTATTTTTTAGTTTCAGGTAGGACATAAGGCAGATTTCAATGCGGATCGAAGCTGGGAATTTTATTGACACAGAACAACAAACATTTTTGGCACAATGTAAGGCAATATAACCAAAAACTGTTGGTTCTTATCTTCTTCACTTAGAGTCACATTCAAGCAGACATTTCGGATAATTATTGATGCTCATATGTATTTTTGGCGATGATCTTTTAGATGCTCTTCAGTTATCTATTTTAAATAATCTGGCTATGCTCGAAGTTCAAAAAGAATAAGAAAATCAGTTCAGATATAGCTATAGCCCCATATATATCTTTCATCTGATTTGGGGTTTTAAGTCCTTCAGATGCGTAATATTCACTCTACAGGTATGGTATTTGGTATCATATATCAGATGCAGCTCAGAAAAATCTCTTTAAATGTAGTCAAGATCGGTTCACATTTGGATATAGCTCCCATATATATCATTATCCGATTTCAAGCTTTTACTGCATATTTAGCACCATTTAGTACAGTTCTTAGCCTTAGTACACATTTTCAAAACCACCTCCTTAAATCAGCCCTACTTAGTGAACTTCATTCTCAAACCAAGCAAATGGTACCAAATTTAGCGGTTATTGCCACAATTTCCAAAATTCCCTTTGATTTTTCTATCCAACAAAACATCATAAACCCTTATTCCGAATTTCAGATTTCCAGTTCTATCCACTCCCCAAATACCATATTTTTATACCATTTAGTACTTTTTTAAGTAGGTTTCTCAAACACCACATACATATATAATCTCCAACGCACAAAAAGTTTTCTACATTTTAGATTTCCAATTCTCTTCTTTCCCAATTTCCATATCCGCTTACAAAATACCAATTGTTTTTCGAGACCACCTCCTTTTATTGAACCCTATTTGCTATACAGAGTGGGATGATACAACTGCAACCAACTTCAGACTGCTGTCATTTCTAAGCTACTCATCTGACAGCTGTTACAATTATTCCAGTGACAGCTCATTATATTGTTTACAAGCGTGCCAAAGCATTTTGGTGAGTATTTTCCAGAAAAAATGTTATTCGTGATGAAATTCAAGCGTGCTTTCCTCATATTTGGTTGGAAAACCGCAAGTGGCTATCGTTAGAGCACTCCAGCATTTAAATGTGAACAAATCTTTTGTGTCTCGTACCATCGCTCGTCTTCGTTTTCCGTGAAACTGGTAGCGTAGCCCAACCTCAAGGAAGTAGACGGAAGAAAACAGCAACATCCGCAGAAATGGTTCGAAAAGTAAAGAAGCGACTTATGGAAACCCGCTTTGCAGTGGCCGAAAAATGGCTCGTGAGCTGAACATATCGCAATCTTCCATTCGGAAAATATTGAAAAAGAAGTTCGGGGTAAAACCATTGACATTCCAAAAAGTGCAAGTACTTTCACCGCAACAGAAAGAAAATAGACTCAAAAGAGCTAAAAAGTTGCTTCACTTGGCCAAAATTGGTGAACTGCCGAATTTGGTTTTCTCCGATGAGAAAACATTCGTTGTCCAGCAGTTTGCAAACAAACAAAAGGATCGTGTTTACTTGCCAAAGAGGTAAGCTGAAAATGTGTACCTTCGGTTGGCCACCAGAATTCAAGCACCAGCCATGGTGGTGATGTGGGCCGCCATAACAACCGATGGTCACTCTCCGCTCGTATTAATCGACCTGAATATTATCGCGCACGCAAAAAAGTTTGGCCGCAGACCTTGGACATTCCAACAGGACTCAGCACGAGACACCCAAGAATTTTTACAAAATGAGGTTCCTCGCTTCATTTCCAGCGCACAATGGCCACCAAAATCTCCGAATACTAATCCGTTGGACTATTGTGTGTGGATCATTTTGCAAAGCAAGGTTAACACTAAAAATACTGAAGTGTCGATCACCTCAAGCAAGCGCTTTGCTGGGAATGGGCTAAAATACCGCAGCGTGTGACGGTTTCATTGGCCGTTTGAAGACCATAATTCGTACCAAAGGGGACCAATCCGAACAAATCTAAACTTATTCTAAAATTTGATGCTATTTCCGACATTTTTTGCTCTCATTCAATACAATTAAAAAAAATAATAAGTAAAAAAGCATATAAGATCGGCCGGGCCAAACTTTTAATAACCTCCACCATTTCGAAGGAACTTGAAGAATTTCAAAAAAAAAAAAAAATCGAAAACTATCACTTAAATGAAAACCGTCATATGGGGGCGATACGAAGACGTGGACCTACATACGAATTTCTTGCCATAATACCGAATATGGGGAGGTACCGTTATATGGGGGCTATACGAAGACGTGGACCTGCATACAAATAAATATGGAAATTAAATATGGAAATTATTTGGAATAATTCCGGTAAATAATGTCGCTAAAATCCTGAAAATATCGTATATTGGGAGGTACCGTTATATGGGGGCTATACGAAGACCTGGACCTGTATACACAATTTTTTTGTCATAGGTTGTAGTACCCATTAGGATCTTCTATTACGAAATTTGAAACGATTCCGGTGAATAATGTTGCTGAAATCATGAAAATACCGAATATCGGGAGGTACCCCCATACGAAGATTTGGACTTGCATACAAAAATTTTTGTCATAGGCTGTAATACCCATTACGAACCTCAAATATGAAATTTGAAATAATTCCGGTTAATAATGTCGCTAACATCATAAAAATACCGAATATCGGGAGGTATCGTTATATCAGGGCTATACGAAAACGTGGACCGACATGGCCCATTTACGAACTTAACCTGCCTACTGGTAAACTATGCAAATTTTAGCCTTCTATCTCAATTCTTTTGAAAAATAGCGTGATTACAACAGACGGACATGCAGACGGAAATCGATAGATCGTCTTAGAATTTTACGCTGATCCAGAATACATATACTTTGTAGGGTCTATTATGAATATTTCGAGGAGTTACATAGAAGTTACATAGAAATGGAGGGTATAAAAATGTAAAAATAATGGCGTTTGTCTTTGTTGCAGTTTTTTTATCACACCCTGTGCATTTTATGTCTTTTTGCTTTTTTTAATCCGGATTAATTTTTTTAAGAAAAGTTTTTTCATTGAAAATAAATTGAAAAAGCGGTGTTTATGTGTTTCATATGTGCCAAAAAATTACCTTACAAGTCGCAAAGTCTTGCATTTTGTAGTTAAATTATTTTTGGCACAATCTCTTCATTTCCAAAGACATATGATAAATTGATATACTATTAAATTTCAATATATATACGATGATGCTACACTGCATCAAGTAAAATTTCCAAAATCGAGGTTGCAGGTACTTTTTGTTAGTAAAAAACGGTATCGATCTGAAAAGAAATATAAAAAAAAAGATATTTGACAATTAGTAAATATTTATTTTAATGAATAATAAAATTAATTATTTCAATTAAAAAAATTTGAATCATTCAATAGCATAATTAAGATTCTATATAAAATATAAAAATGTTCAGACGTTCCTACCAAAATCTTACCAAAATATATTCTAATACATAAGTATTCTTGTCAAATGTATTTAAGCCTCGCATGCTGACGTTTCGAGCCAACAGCGATTCTATCTGACAGAAAATAATTCATGATCTAATTAACTTTTATTAGCACGCACTAATTTCCTATGCAGCCACCTAGTTCCCCTTTCCACGCTTTCTAAACGTTCGACCGGCAGCTGCTTCTAAACTTGACTGTGATTCGTTGTTTGGTGTCCTCCAGACTTGGCCGCCTTCAAAAACTGGAAAATTTATGACTTTCATAATTTCGTTAATTTTAATGTTCTCAACAAACGTCTCGAATATCAAAATAAGTTTCGTTTTTATTTTAACGGGAAAAAGTTAAGTTTCGTGAAACCACCCCCCACCCCATCTACAACTCTCTTAACTTTTTTTTGGTAACTTTGGGGCTCATTAACTTCCCACCCTTCCCCAGACACTGTGGCCATACGCGATGGCTATTCTCGTTTGCCTGTTCCATATTTCTGATAATTATGTTTATTTTTATTAGACATGGAAAAGCGTTTTTCTTCCATTCTCTGCCAGAGTCACAACGTTTTGTTTTCATTTGCTTAGAGAGGGGGGAAAAAGGCATGCGAGGGCAGGTTGGTGTCTGTGTGTGTGGGTGAGTGAGTGAGACCAAAGAAAAACTCTTTTAATTAAAGAATAGAACACACAAAGTGTGACGTACAAAGCAGCAAAAGGACTTGGCGAAAAAAGAAACCGAAAGATTTGTTTTTCGTCGCCGCTGTGGTTGTTGTTTGTGGAAAAAGTTTTTCGTTCGTCCTCCCATTATGTCAAAAAGTGTTGACACCAAATTTGCTGGAATAAAAAAAAAAATACTTCTAAAATTGTTTCTTAAACTGTTTTAGGCTTTTCCACAAACACCTACACACACATAGATACATATTTAAGGAATGGTGTGGATAAGCTATTGGGAAGTCTAAACGTTGACGTTGTTGCTCTTATTATTGGAGCACTTTGAGATAATGTGAATATGAAGTGTGAAATTTCGATTAAAGTGTGATTTTTCATTATTTTTATTGTCAATTAAAGACACTTGTGCTTTTTTCAGAAGTGATTGAGTCAAACTGCCTTTCATTAATTTTATCAATAAACTTTTACAGATTCTCATAATTTTAATGTAATTAAAATTTTACAAAAAGTTTTGAAATAACTGTATAAGAATGCTTATAATTAGGAAAGATAATAAATTTTAGTTTAGTTATAAACAACATTGTAATAAAAAAAATAAAATCAAGTTACAACAAGTAAAAAAGAAGGTAAGTTCGGCCGGGCTGAACTTTTAATAACCTTCATCAAATTGAAAAATTTCAAAAAAAAAAAAAAAAAAAATCCGAAAACTACAACTTAAATGATAACCTTTATATGGGGACTATATGGAGACGTGGACCTGCCCATTACCAACTTCAAATACGAAATTTGTTACAATTACGGTGAATAATGTCGCAAAAATCATGAAAATACGGAGTATCGGGAGGTACCGAAGACGTGAACCTTCACAGACAATTTTCTGTCTTAGGTTGTAGTACCCATGAGGTGAATAATGTTGCTGAAATCATCAAAATACTGAATATCGGGAGGTACCATTATATGGGGGATATACGAAGGCTTCGACCAGCATACAAAATTTTTTTGTCGTAGGATGTAGTTCCCATTAGGAACTTCCAGTACGAAATTTGAAACGATTCCGATGAATAATGTTGCTGAAATCATCAAAATACCGAATATCAGGAGGTAGCGTTATATGGGGGCTATACGAAGACGTGGACCTTCACAGACAATTTTCTGTCTTAGGATGTAGTACCCATTAGGATCTTTCAGTACGAAATTTGAAACAATTCCGGTGAATAATGTCGCTGAAATCATCAAAACATCGAATATCGCGAGTTAGCGTTATATGGGGGTTATACGAGGAATTGGACCTGCATACAAAATGTTTTGTCATAGGCTGTAGTTCTCATTGCGAACTTCAAATACGATATTTTAAATAATTCCGGCAAATAATGTCGATAAAATCATGAAAATACTGAATATCGGGAGGTACCGTTATATGGGGGCTATACGAAAACGTGGACCGACATGGCCCATTTACGAACTTAACCTGCCTACTGGTAAACTATGCATGTATGCAAAATTTTAGCCTTCAATATCAATTCGTTCGAAAGATAGCGTGATTACAACAGACAGATAGACGGACATCGCTAGATCGTCTTAGAATTTTACGCTGATACAGAATATATATAATTTGTAGGGTCTATTATGAATATTTCGAGGAGTAACAAAAGGAATGACAAAGTAAATGTACCCTCTATAGAATGGTGCAGGGTAGAACAAATAAGCAACGGCTATAGCCGCGCGGGCCGTCGATTTGATACTCTTCATCACGAATAGACATACATAGCTAGATCGACTCAGCTCGGCGAGATAGGAAGATTCATATACAGGGTGAGATAAAAAACTGCAACAAAGTCAGAGTCGCACTCAGGACGTGCCACCCAAGAATGGTGGCCAGCACACAGTGGCCACCATGTAGATGTCACTGTTAGTATCTGTGGTTAAGATATGGTGAAGGTTTTGGAAATTTGGGTGAAGGAAAAAATTTTGGATACTAAATCAGGAGAAGGGATAGAGCAGCAGTCCTTAAATTTGATATTTTAAGTTTCTGTTGATGTTGAGATATGGAGGCGGTTTTGCAAATGTGTGCTATAATTGTTCGAAAAGTACTAAATTCTACTAATTTGGATCACTGTCGGTGTCAAGGGTGAAGAGAAGGAAGTGGTTTTAAGCATGCGTAGTATAACTGTTTGAACGCTATTATTTTCAAATATTCATTTTAGTAGCGTCTTTTTCTGCGCACAACCTAGTCATGGAGTTTTAGCTCCATTACTTCGCCTAATACAAATGTTGCTATAAAGTACCTTTTATTATTTTTAAGATTCCTACAATGTAGAATTTATATCAAAAAATTGTCTGATCACGTCTTACTAACAGTTCCAGGGCTTTCCTTCACAAGACCCTCCAAAAATAACTGGTACAGTATTCAAAACAATTTACATATTAGGTACTTTCTTAGTTTAGACTTATTTTTGATCATATTTTCGTAGACATATCAATATATTGATTACACAGATTTAAATCTTTCGGATTGTTCACTATCGACTGATTTTTTATAGCTTGAGTTCCCAAAAAAAAAAACTCTGTGTAATCTACTTCTTTATAAAGACACATAGTTATAAATGTTTCATTTCGTACAATTATCAAAAACGCGGGTATGCATTTCAGAATCTAACTGTAAATCCTAGAATTTTTTGAAAGGACACTGTATATAGTTGAGATGTGAGCCCCCGTTTTTTCTTTTTTTATTCAAAATTATTTCTTAATTCCACGAAATATTGTTGATCTTCTTATATCACATTTGTAGATTCCAAAAAATTTCAGGTTATGTTAAAACATGTCAACATGTTTCTTCCCTTCCCTAGGTGCGTTAATATTCACACAACCTTAATGTGCTCTTTAACAACCTTAATCCATACATAAGACACATGTGGTGACATCTCATCCATGTCCTGCCACAGAAGAAACCCAATTCAAAGCTACGGCATTGGCAAAAGAAAATCATCATTGCCAAAAAATTGATTTAATAAAATGACCACACACAAAATACACAACCACATTCCCCACACCCTACACCCCCCACCGCCACAACAACACAAATGCCATACAAATAATGGAAGCGGAAACAATTCTCTCATATCCCAAATGGTCAGGAGTAGCAAACATATTTGGGAACGATTTATGCCAATTGAAAAGGAAAATCTCACACAATTAGGAAACATCCGTTTCCAATAACATACTCATAACATACGCTCACTACCCACCCCCATCCAGCCCACCTCCTCATCACACGATGATACGGGGTGTTACGGGGAAGGGGAAGCCAAGGATATTTAAGGATAATATGCCAAGAAAGCATAACATCACACAATCATAAAATTGAGCCAATAAAATCTGCAGCAATTGGTTCCATTCAATGTTAACGATGTCCATCGAGAGCGGTCTCATTAAATTTTCAGTCTCACAGCCATGTTCCAGACCGGGCGCACACACTGCCACATTGCCACATCACCATTCTACCACTCCCAGCAACGGCTATTAGGATAATCATTCGAGCGCAGGAGAATGTGGTGGAAGGCGAATGGAAGGCAAGTGGAGTGTGTTGTAATGTCAGCAGGGGTCAAGAGGCTGAAATTGATGTTTCGTTTATGATTTATCGTCAGATGGAAAGATTGCCCGAGTGTAATATTCAGCATTTGATATTAAAGCTGCTACGACAACAACAACAATAACAATAACAATAACTACTTGTTTTTGATGTCCACTTTGCCATGGGAGTCTGGGTTTCGATGAGTGTATGTGTGCGTGTGTATGCCAAAGACAGGATTATTACAAGAAAATAGATGCGCGATAGAGAACAGCAGTAGCAACAGCAGCAGAAATTGAGTTGTAAATTAAAAGCCAGCATTTTTATGATACAATAACAACGAAAATCAAGAAAAGTTTGGGATGTAAGGATGCCAAGTGTTGTCATAATTTTCAGCAGCATAATTATTAAAGTGTTGTTGTTGTTGGCAGCCAACCCTGTCATAATCACTTCAGCCATTGCAGCTAGCGGCAATGTAATGATAATTAAAATTTTCGCAAGGGTATCCTTTTAATTTTTTTTCTTTGTCTATGAACGCCCAAACGAAAGGGTATGATGAATCATCAACAATTAGTTTGGGGTATTTTAGGGGAAATATTATAATTTTAAAAACTTCGTAACAACTCGAAATGATGGTTCCAAACCGACGATAGACGAACGATAATTGCCTTGAACCCCTTCTAAATTATTTTTTTAGTTAAATTATAAGAGGTAATTCTCAAATTATTTACGAAATTCTTCTTTTCTTAACTTTGTAATTAAGACATTATCATACGCTTAATTTAAACATTTAAACATCAAAATTAAAGGTTACTGGACAATTCGTATTTACAGAAGACGAAAAGTAATGTTGGCCTTGAGAGAACGAGAAGCGGTTTCCATTTAGAAAAATGGTCCGTTTTTAAGACATTTTTGCATAAATTGTTTATTTTTGAATTTTTATAAAAAATACTATATTTTTAAGAATATAATAATGTGCGTAATTTTATTTTTTTTCTAATAATTACGGGGATATCGAGCAGATTGTGAAAATTTACATTACAAAGTGACCTAAATAGAGGGGCAACTTTCCCTCTCTTCCACGATTTTAGTAATTTTCGGATTATGATTCCTCGAAAGCCGTGCTTCGGTAATGATGCAGCAAAAAAGCGAATTTGGAAATTTTCAAAAAAAAAAAAAAAAAAAATCCGATAAAAATTCTGTTAAAATCGTAAACATACCGACGTGAACCTGCTTAGTCAACGTTTGTCATAAGCCATTCCAATATTCAAAAATGAATATCAAAAAAAAAAAAAAATCGGTGAATATTGGCCCTAAAATTTTCAAAATACCGAATATAGGGTTGTACTTATATATGGGGCCTATACGAAGACCTGGACCTGTCATAGATTGAAGGTCCCATTAAGAAACAACTCCGGTGAATAATGTCTCTAAAATTGTCAAAATATCGAATATCGGGGGGTACAGTGGGCTAGGCGATATTGTGTACCTATATACTTTCGTAAAATTCTTAGAAAGTACTTCCAGTATGGATTTTTAGAAAATTCCATTGAAAAATTTAGCTAAATCCTCAAAATACCGAATATAGGGAGGTACCGTTACATGTGAACCTATATAGATTTCCTGACAATTTCATTGCAAAATTCGGCTACAATCATCAAAATACCGAATATTCTGGGGTGTCGTTATATGGGGGCTATCGTGGACCGATATAGCCCATTTTCGAACTTATCCTGGCTGCAGACAAACGACTTATTTACGAAAAATTTTAGCTTCCTACATTTATTTGTTGTGACTCTAGCGTGATTACAACAGGCGGACAGGGCTAGCGGAAATAGCATCAAATTTTAGAATAAGTTTAGATTTGTTCGAATCGGTCACCTTTGGCATGAATTATGGCCTTCAAGCGGCCAATGAAACCGTCACACGCTGCCCGAATGGTGCTCTGCGGTATTTTGGCCCATTCCCGGCGAAGCGCTTGCTTGGGGTGATCGACACTTTGGTATTTTTAGTGCCAACCTTGCTTTCCAAAATACACCAGACACGATAGTCCAACGGATTGGTATCCGGAAATTTTGGTGGCCATTGTGCGCTGGAAATGAAGCAAATAACCACATTTTCTAACCATTCCTGGGTGGAGCGTGCTGAGTGTGATGTTGTTGAGTCCTGTTGGAATGTCCAAGGTCTGCGGAAAAAACGTTTGCGTGCCCAAGGCTTTAATACACCCTCCAGATTATTTTCGCGATAATATTCGGCATTTATTCGGTTGCCACGGTTGATTAATACGAGCGGAGAGCGAACATCGCCTGTTATGGCGGTCCACACCATTACCATGGCCAGCGCTTGAGTTCTGGTGGCCAACCGAAGGTGCACATTTTCAGCTGATCTCTTTGGCAAGTAAACACGATCATTTTGTTTGTTTACAAACTGCTGGACAACGAATGCTTTCTCATCAGAGAAACCAAATTCGGCAGTTCACCACTTTCGGCCAAGCGAAGCATCTCTTTACCTCTTTTGAGTCTAATTTCTTTCTGTTGCGGTGTAAGTTCTTGCACTTTTTGGAATTTTAATGGCTCTACCCCGAGCTCTTTCTTCAATATTTGCCGAATGGAATATTGCGATATGTTTAGCTCACGAGCCATTTTTCGGCCACAGCGACGCGGGTTTCGATCAAGTCGCTTCTTTACATTTCGAACCAATTCTGCTGATGTTGCTGTTTTCTTTCGCCCACTTCCTTGACTTCGGGCTACGCTACGGCTATGATACGAGACACAAATGATTTATTCACATTTAAATGCTGAAGTGCTCTAACGATAGCCACCAGCCAAATATAAAGAAATCACACGCTTGAATTCCATCACGAATAACTTTTTTTCTGGAAAATTCTCACCAAAATGCTTTTGTATACTTGTAAACAATAGAATGAGCTGTCACTGGAATAATTTTAACAGCTGTCGAACGAGTGCCTTAGAAGTGACAGCAGTCTGAAGTTGGTTACAGTTTTTTCGTCTCACCCTGTATATACTTAGTTATGCCTAAAATTATTATTTCGATGAGTTACAAACGGAATGACGAACTTAATATACCCTTCATACTATGTATAGTGGAGGGTATAAAAAATGGTATAAATGTTTGTTAATAAAAACCTAGTTTATTTTTATAAATTAGTGATTATTTTCAATTCGCTCCAAATTTTCTTATAATTTCTCGGCACAAGTGGATTTGATAATAATCATTTTTAGATTAATTCACCAAAACCGTTTTGGGTTCTTTGGCCTAACTTTGTTAAGGTTAATAGTTTTAACTATATATAACGGTACCCATATATTTTGGCACATATTTCGCAATATTTAGGATAGAGCTTTGACATTTTATAGAGATCTTTGGATCACACCCATAATCATTGGTACAGAAAATGGGTCATATCGCTCTACTTTTGGAAAAGTCGGCTTGCAAGGATTACTCCGATTTCTTTCCGACAGGATATGTTTAGTATAAATATGAATTGAAATGTTAAAAACTCTTAAATCTCGTACATATAAAGCGAATGAATTCCAAAATTTCTCCCAAAATTACAAATATCGTAATATTTGTATCCATCTTGGATCAGGTACGACAACTGATAATATTAAAATTGATAATATCATTAAAAAAATGTTGTTATTAAGGGAGTTAATTTAATAGTAACAATTTCCGTAACTTTTATTCCAAACATTTCAATTCAAAATACCCAAATCGGAGGATTGCTTTATCAGCATCATTATCATTCCATTAAAACACAATCACAATTTCATCCCAAAAACACTTGAACTTCATTTGCCCTCGGCTTGACTTTTGTTGGGAATCCCAAGTGCACAGCATGTCCTCGGGCAGGGTGGTAATGGGGGTGGTTGGAAGCGGTCGACAATAAGTGTTCTATAATTTACCGTTCCGCCCTTGCCTTTGTGCGGTAGAATGTTTACTCACACAATTCAATGTGTTGCCCTTCGGAATATCATCATCATCGTCGTCAGTACCATTGCCACCTTCTTTTATCGCTGCTGCTGTTGTTTTTGTTGTTCCTGTTTTTCTGGTGGTGTTTTCGAATTGGATTATTGTGATGTAATAACCATGTTCTCGACTTGTAATGCGACCAAAGTGTGAATGTAAAGACAATGTATTGGTTGGCATCAGCAAGGAAAAGTGGGCTAAGACATTATGCTCTGTGGGAAGGTTTTGTTGTTGTTGCCATCACAATCAAGGCTATGGAGATGAATTGCCATGGACAGTGAAATGGCTGTGGTTTGTGAATTTTTATCCCTGGTTGTGTAAATGATTTTGCAAATTCAAATCAGAATCTTTCGAATTTTCTCTATTGTTTGACATCAAATGTGTGATAATTTAATGACTTCCCACAACAGATGACGATGTCACAATTCATTTTTACGTAATTTAGCCCTGGGGTGTGTGTGAGTCCCTGAGAAAATCATGGACTGAATAAAGCATTTAAAGGACAATAACAAAACTTGTCAAGTAATTGTGTCCCCCTTTTTGTGAAATATGTTTTTGTTCTTTGTGAGCTGTTAGTGACTTGAGAGGGATGCAAAATCGTGGATAGATGTGGGGGAGTGTCTTATGTTTTTGAAGTACTTAAACAGATTGTTTTTTAATGACTTTATTGAGTGAAATTTTAAGATAAGATTTATGTAACGGAAATTAGAAAATTGTAATGGGATTAGAACGATTAATCCAATTGGACTAATTGGAATGGGTGGAAAAATGTCAAGTAGTGGGATGCCTAAAAGAATGCTTAAACTTTTGAAAACTAAATTTTTTAATCATTGAAGTCAAGCTATTTTGTGCGATAAATACACACATTTTTAAGGAGATAAAGACCGTTTATATACCCTCCATACATAGTATGGAGGGTATATTAAGTTCGTAATTCCGTTTGTGACTAATCGAAATAATAATTTTAGACCCAACAAAGTATATATATTCTTGATCAGCGTAAAATTCTAAGACGATTTAGCCCTGTCCGTCCATACGTCTGTTCTAATCACGCTACAGTAAAAACGAATTAGGATAGGAAGCTAAAATTTGGCACAGATGCGTCTTTTGTCTGGAAATGAAACATTTTGCAGCGAAAATGAAACCTTTTGCAGCGGAAATGAAACCTTTTGCAACCGAAATGAAACTTTTTGCAAATCAAACGAGACTTTTAGATTTTTAGAAGTAAAATATATAGTAAAATATGTATTTTTATTGATTATTAATATCTATGTTTTTATAAAATTATTTCCTAAAGCTTCCATAAAACGCAAGTGTAGATGCAGAAAGATTGAAAAAAGTTTTTCAAGGTAAGAAGCTAAAATTTGGCACAGATGCGTCTTTTGTCTGCGGGCAGGTCAAATTCGAAGGTGAGCTACATCGGTCCATGATATCGTATAGCCTCCACATAACCGTATCCCCAATATTCGGTATTTTGATGACTTAAGCCACATTTTTCGATGGAATTGTTTGAAATTCTACACAAGGAGTTCTTTGCGAGTACTTTACCCCCTGAAAGGGAAAATTACCGCTTTTTTACTTGTTTAATCTAAAATAAGGAGGGTACTATTAGTTTCTTTTGACCCAACAGCTTGTAGCTCATTAGTCCAATTTCTCTTAGTTAATTAAATTTCAACAAATAAAACATTTCAACAAAAATCTTAGCATTTGGTATTAGAACCTGGGTTTTGACGCATGGTTGATATTAGTATGTAGTTTTGGAAATATTTATGAACGAAATATAAGAACTGTATTAATTTGTTGCAACTTGGCTTTGGGTGAAAAGATGGAGCTGGAAATTTTAATTTGTTGATATTGGGGTCGGTTGTATTATACATGTATACAAGTATACGAAAAGTGCAAAATGGTACCGTATTCTATATACAGTGTAGGAATAGAGCTGAACTTATAAATGTTGCTGGTAAGGTAATTGTAAGTTAGACAACGCACAGGTTTAGAAAATGTTCGATATGAAAAATACGGAAAGTACTAAATTGGTTATGGAGTGTAGCAATGGAGGTGGAAGTATGAACTTTGGCATTAGGATAACTATGAGTGTGTGGATTTTTGGTAAGGAGATGTATTTAGAAATGCGTAGTACATAAAGTATAAAAAGTAACAAATGGTAGTAAATTTGGTATACCAGTATGGGGTATAAAAATATTTAGAACTGTAACTATTGATACAAAGATCACTATAGGTGTCTAGAGTTAATATGGGAGGGGACTTGAGAATGCTTAAAGGCGTAAGAAAAGTACTAAACGGTACTAAAATGACTATATAGTGTAGGAAAGGCTCTGCAAATGCGTATTTTGGTACAAGTGAAGGGTCTTAATAAGGAGGTGAATTTGGAAATACGCAATATACAGGGTGAGATAAGAAACTGTAATCAACTTCAGACTGCTGTTATTTCCAAGCCACTTGTCCGAAAGCTGTTAAAATTATTCCAGTGACAGCTGATTATATTGTTTACAAGCGTAGAAAAGCATTTTGGTGAGCATTTTCCAGAAAAAAGTTATTCGTGATGGAATTCTTTATATTTGGCTGGAAAGCAACAACTGGCTATCGTTAGAGCACTACAGCATTTAAATGTGAATAAATCGTTTGTGTCTCGTACCATCGCTCGTTAACGTGGTACTGGTAGCGTAACCCGACGTCAAGGAAGTGGACGGAAGAAAACAGCAACATCAGCTGAAATGATTCGAAAAGTAAAGAAGCGACTTGATCGCGGTGGCCAAAAAATGGCTCGTGAGCTGAACATATCGCAATATTCCATTCGGCAAATATTGAAAAATGAGCTCGGGGTAAAGCCGTTGAAATCCCAAAAAGTGCAAGAACTTACACTGCAACAGAAAGAAAGTAGACTCAAAAGAGCTAAAGAGTTGCTGCCGAACTGAGTACTGGTGAACTGCCGAATTTGTTTCTCTCCGTTGAGAAAACATTCGTTGTCCAGCAGTTTGTAAAAAAACAAAATGATCGTGTTTACTTGCCAAAGAGGTCAGGTGAAAATTTGCACCTTCGGTTGGCCACCAGAACTCAAGCGTCGGCCATGGTGATGGTGTGGGCCGCCATAACAGCTGATGGTCACTCTCCGCTGGTATTAATCGACCGTGGCATCAGAATTAATGCCGAATATTATCGCGAAAATATTTTCGAGGGTGTATTAAAGCCTGGAGCAGGCAAACACACAGACCTTGGACATTCCAACAGGACTCAGCACCAACACACTCAGCACGCGCCACCCAAGAAAGGTTACAGAATGAGGTTTCTCGGATACCAATCCGTTGGATTATTGTGTCTGGAGTATTTTGAAAGTCAAAGTTGTAATTAAAAAATACCAAAGTGTCGATCACCCCAAGAAAGCGCTTCGCCGGGAATGGGCCAAAACACCGCAGTGCAAAATTCGGGCAGCGTGTAACGGTTTCATTGGCCGTTTAAAGATCATAATTCGTGCCAAAGGCGACCAATTCGAATAAATGCAAATTTATTTTAAAATCTGATTCTATTTCCGACATTTTTAGCTTTCATTCAATAATATTAAAAAAGTAAAAATTATGGCGTTTGACTCTGTTGTCGTTTTTTTATCTCACCAAGTATTTGTTCTTTTTCCAGTTTCAAAAATGTTGAATTTTTGAAAACGATTACCTCGAAACATTTTTGTATTGTTACAAAAAGTTAAATATCATGTCGCAGAATTCTGGCTCCAAAAGTACAATAATTAGTACCATTTAGTACGAATTCCCAAATATCAATATTGGATTCTAATTTAAAATATAAATTTTTCGAAAATTTCAATTTCATTCAATTGTATAATCTGTGCAGAATCGAAGAATTATTTCCCAATTTAGAGCATTTCCTTTTCCCACTTCAATATTTAATTATTGACTTGACAATTTTTTTCAACTTCAAACATTAAATTTAATGTTAGTTATTCGCCCAGAAAATATATCACAAATTTAATGTCACTGTACTTTTGTTTGCACCTCATGATTATGAAAACATATTAATAACATTTTTTGCCTGCCAGTCATAGCCCACAATTACTTAAGCTTTTTAAATAATTAAGATAGTTTTTTCCACAAGTTAAAATATTTCTAGTCATAAAAACAGCATCGAATACGGTATTATTTAATTTCGAATTAATAAAATGTTTTTTATATCATTAAATAAAAAAAAAATCTTGAAAAAAACTTGTGTTCTTTGATCTATGAAAGTTGCCATGATAGTGCTGAAAAAATAAAAATCCAATCAGTCAAAGTTGTTTTAATATTAATGGCATTATAACAATATTAACAACATATAAAATGTATCCAGAGCTACTTATTTATGAAACAAATAACAGAAACATAAAAGTGGTGAAACAACATCCAAAAAAGAATTATTTAAAAAACATTCTTCACAACAAACGTGAGTGACCATTGACGGAGCACGGGGCGTAGTTTTTTTTTTTTTTAATTCGCATAATAAGAAGAAAACCCCGTTTTGCCAAAGCGTGGCGATTTGTTTACGCTAACAAAAGCATTCCGAGAAAAAATAAAATAATCTACATATTCAGATGAGATTGACTAAAGAAAGTGTTGTCAGTTTGGCAAGACAGGAAAGGAGAGAAGCAGGCAAACATTTTTAAAAACTAGGAATTAAGTTTTTATTTTATTTTTATTGGTGGAATATTAAAATAAGTAGCCAAGACAAGTTCTAAAATCAAAATGTTGTTTTGCATAATATCAGCGGTGGTTTTTTTAGGAATAACCTTTGGTCTTGCTAAATAGCCAATTTCTTGAATGGGAAAATATACCGCTGGAGCCATAATGATGTATTAAATGGGGACTCAGACATATTGCACTGAGCGGTAAAATCCAAACACTTATTCATACGATACAATCACATTTATTTGTATATTTTTTGGTGTTGCCTCTTCAGAGACATCCGAATCTCCCAACAAAACTCCCATTCATCTTCCTCAAAATAAAATAATTTAAAAAAAATATTATACTTAAAAAAAATTATCTATAGGATAGTCTGTCCTTATACTAAGCATAAGCAAAAAGTGAAAATAAAATCTTATTGCCAAATTCAAAAATTTTACAAGCCGACTAAGAACAGCCATTTTATTTAGAAGACGTTAACTCGAACACCTCTTTTTATTTTCAAATTCTCGAATTAAATGTTGGCAAAACAAATAATACTTTTGAATTATGACCACTAAGTAATTCGGTGTAGAAGCATGAAATATTTGTGGTCCCATTGCCGGGAGCAGATGGTAAGATATATTAACGGCATTTTCCCAAGGTGAATTTGAATTTCAAAACGTAAGTTAGCTGCATAATAATTTAATTTACGAAACGATTAGAAAGGTAATAAATATTTAACGAAAAACCGCACTGACATGAAATGTTTGCTACAGTGCTTGGCGGAAGTTTTCTCCAAAAAATTTTTTTGAAGTAAATATCAAAAAAATTAGTAAAATGTCGAACTTATTTTATCCTCCATCATGTCAAAATTCGAATCTTGGCTAAATTGGATGTCCTCAGAAAAAAAGACTAACATTTGGAAAGTTCCATAATATGATATTGAATATATTTTGAGAGAACTTAATCTACCCACAAAGAAAACGAAATATCAAATTGCAAGTACTTTGGTTGAAAATCGTGACCAACACCTCCAAAGTATAGAAATTGGGTTGTACCTCTATGTGTGGGATATAAAAAAGTGGTAAATATGAATTTTTTTTTTTGTGAGGGGTGAAACTTCCATCAGTGACCTCAAAATTCCAATTAGAGCTGATTTGGTTGGGGGTTGGTGCAGAATCTCTATAATATGGGTAATCTAGAGGGCTATAACTAAACTTGAACCGATACATTTCTTTTCAATCCTGGGTATAATAAAAATTCCTGTGCAAAATTTCTCTATTTCAGCAGACGGACATGGCTAAACTGGCAGAATCTTAAACTGATAGAAGATATCAGTCGATTCTGTTGAAATATAACATAGCGTTGTCTTCTATGTGAGAGTTATTAAAAGTAGTACGTCCTGACCTTGGAAAATTGTTGACTTTTGTGAAGGAAGTACTTACACATCTTATCATTGCATTTGAATTTTGTAGCAATGTAGAGAAGTGCGAATATTCATTATTCATGGAAGGTGCGAGGCGAAGTAGATATGGTTCTAACCTACGTATAATAAAAAAAGTTGTATTTAAACTAATTTACTTTTGAAGATTATTGCGTTTAAATGTTAACCGCGATTGTGCTTTAAATTGACCACCCGCTTAGTCCAAATTAGGCATACTCTTTTTTTACCCTCCACCTTTATTAATTTGTCATTCCGTTTGTAAAACCTCTAAATATTCGTCGTAGACCTCATAAAGTCGATTTAACGATATCCGTCTGTCAGAGATATCACGATACAGTCCACATCTCTTGACGTGAGCTTTGACATTTAGCACGATAGTTGTGTCTAGAATGGCTGGTATTTAAAATGAGATATATCGGTCCACGTTTTCGTATAGCCGATATAATAGTAAAACCTCCAGGTATTCTGACTTTTAATGATTTTAGCTCCATTTTCCAACGGAATTGTTTCTAATTTGGTATTCAGAGTTTGTAACAGGTTCTACTTCAGGTAGCTGAACATGTTTTCTGTGGGTTCATGCTTTATTACATATATACCATATAACGGTACCTTCAGATATTCGGTATATGGACGATATGTGCCACACTTTCTAAAAAAATGTCTAAAATCACGTATTTGTAGTTCGTAATGGGTTCTAGAACCGCTGGCTGAACATATTCTATATAAGTTTACGTTTTACTATAGCACCCATATAACGGTACCTTCCCACAATCGGCTGAATTGAACATTTTAGTCGCTTGTTTTTTTAATTTGGTATATACAGTTTGTAATGTATTAGCCCCACTTGTTTCAAATTCGGTATTTCAATTTCATAATGGGTTCTACAGCCAGTGTCAAAACATAGTCCATATTAGTCCAATATTTCATTTGGACTACATTTTTCCGCTGTGTTTCGAATTCGGCATTTAGGACTCGCAATAGATAACTATCCTTATATCCATTTGATATGTTCACTTTTGGTATGAATAGGACATTCCTTTTGGAGTTATCGTGTGATTGGGGATATAAAACCGCGATATTTTGAATTTCCTATGACACATGAGTTAAAATTTCAACTTGACCAAACGAAATTATTGGCTTTTTGGATTTTTTTTTGTGAATAGGTCAGAAAATATATAGCTAAATATGGCGACCCCATATTTGATATTTTCAAATATGAAGAGTTACGACAAATTTTCCAATTTAAATTAATAGTGGTATAGTTTCAGAAACAGCAGCACGACCAACCATTAGGTTTCACTAAAATATGTATATTTTGCAATTATTTTTATTTTTATGGGCGATAATTTGGTATGTCGGCTTAATATGGAATGTTTTTCTAATAAAATAAATTTTTAGTTTTCACATATGTTGAAAATTTATTATTAAATTTTAATTTTTCCAACTTATTTATTAGTTTTGAATTTGCAAATATATTTTTAGACAATTGTTGCTTCACAAAGTGCCACACTTTGGTCATATTGGACTAGCTAAGAACATGAATGCAAACTTTTCACCAGCAGTCTGCATAAAACAAAAGATACAAGTCCTAGTAATGGGCCCACTACGGAATGTGGGTAGCAGCGTTGATGCGTGTGAATATCAACTTTCTCCGCAAGAATGAAAATCGCGTGCAAAAATTGCTTTTGTTGTCCTGGCAACTTTTTGAACACCACCCCCTCCGCCGCGGCATCTTCTGCTAACCAAATATAAATATGTGTGTTCACTAATAGAGTTTTATACATTGTATGTCTTACATGGATTTTCTTTGTCAGCCAATGCGAGTGACACGTGACTTTAGCAAATGAAAGCTAATGTCAAGTCGAAAATGTGAATATTTTCGTTTTTGATATATTGTTATTCCATTAGAAGAGGAGGAGTAAGAAGAAGAAGAAAGGAATAAGAAAGATTTGCGGATTTAAGCGTAACATGGGCGGCGAGAATTGCAAAGATGGTATACAAATCATCCAAGGAAGCCAATGCCATTTCAAGGTTTTAGTTGTAACTGTGTGTGTATGTGTGTGTATGTGTGTGTTAGTGTGTGTAAATTTGCAAGTTTATGACATTGAACATATTTCTTCATTTACGCTGCCTTGATTTGTGTTCATTTAATAAATCCATAAATATTTCAATACCCTTGTTCGTGTATTGTGTGTATGAGAGGGAGAGGGGAGGGGAGGTTTATTCCTCCTCCCTCACCTTATGTTATGGAATACAGTTTTTTAAACCCTATTCTCTTTATGGCGGCTGTCAAATGCTCCGGCAAATATACGCTAAATTTGCTGTGGCTGCTGTCTGTTGATGCTGTTTACTTTTATGTAAATTAGGCGGTATTTCTCGTTCGACAAAAGATATGAATAAGCCAAAATGAGATGTGTTATTATTGTCTGGCTGTTGCTGCAGTCTGCTACCGATATCGCTTACCGCTATTATTGATGACAAACCGATGTTATTTTTTGTGGTACTTTTCCATTTATCATAAAAAAACCTCTGATTTAGAAATCATAGGTATATGAAATGATTGAAAAATTATTGATGCATATGGGCCAGTACAAATGAACTTGGATAGATAGAAATTCGATTTGATTTATAATTGGGATCGGATACAATTTTGAAAGAGTAGTTAAATTTGAATTTTCCTCAAAAAGTTTAACAAATTTTCAGTTTGTGAAAGTTATAGCCAAATCGGAGATTGTCCAGACGTATATATAAAAAATTGAATCAAAAGTTTTAAAAACACAAAAAAGAAAAAAATATTTTTCAGTTTCCTATTGTAAAACATATTTAGCCCATTTTCGCTCTATACCAGAACTGCATGAATGTAAACGTTTTTATACGTAAATTGCAAAACTAATAGATTTTTGTAGGTACTGGAACATACATTTTTAAATATGCATATTTTAAAAATTTCTTATCGACATCTGTGAAAGTAGAAAGAGAAGAAAGGGTCTCTAGTTTTATCAGGCTTAAAGCATTTTTCTACGAACATACAGGGTGAGATAAAAAAGTGCAACCAAATTCAGACTGCTGTCTTTTCTAAGCCGACAGCTGTTAAAATTATTCCAGTGACAGCTAATTATATTGTTTACAAGCGTACAAAAGTATTTTGGTGAGAATTTTGCAGAAAAAAGGATATTCGGGATGGAATTCAAGCGTGATGGTGTGATTTCTTCATATTTGGCTGGAAAACCACAAGGGACTATCGTTAGAGCACTCCAGCATTTAATGACTGTGATTAAATCTCCCTAGTTACCGTCATACTGGTAGCGTAGACCGACGTCAAGGAAGTGGACGGAAGAAAACAGAAACATCAGCAGAAATGGTTCGAAAATTAAAGAATCGAAACGCCGTCGCATTGGCCAAAAAATGGCTCGTGAGCTGAACATATCGCAATATTCCATTCGGAAAATATTGAAAAATGAGCTCGGGGTAAAGCCATTGAAATTCCAAATAGTGCAAGAAGAACTTACACCGCAACAGAAAGAAAATAGACACAAAAGAGCTAAAGAGTTGCTTCGCTTGGCCGAAAGTGGTGAACTGCCGAGTTTGGTTTTCTCCGATGAGAAAACATTGGTTGCCCAGCAGTTTGTAAACAAACAAAATAATCGGGTTTACTTGCCAAAGAGGTCAGCTGACAATGTACACCTTCCGATGGCCACCGGCCACCGGCCCCCAGAACTCAAGCGCGGACATGGTGATGGTGTGGGCTCTCCGCTCGTATTAATCGACCGTGGCATCAGAATAAATACCGAATATTATCGCGAAAATATTGTAGAGGGTGTATTATAGCCTTGGGCACCCAAACATTTTGGCCGCAGACCTTGGACATTCCAACAGGACTCAGCACCATCGCATTCAGCACGCGCCACCCAAGAATTGTTACAAAATGAGGCAACTCGCTTCATTTCCAGCGCACAATGGCCACAAAAATCTCCGGATACCAATCCGTTGGACTATTGTGTCTGGAGTATTCTGGAAAGCAAGGTTGGCACTAAAAATACCAAAGTGTCGATCGCCTCATTCAAGCGTTTCGCCGGCAATGGGCCAAAATACCGTAGAGCACCGTAGACCGTAGGCAGCGTGTGACGGTTTCATTGGCTGTTTGAAGGTTATCATTCGTGCCAAAGGTGTTGCTTTATTGCAGTTTTTTTATCTCACCCTGTAGGGATATTTGGTCACTGAGATCAATATGCATAATGTATCGATTTATGACATTGATGACGTCATCAGCATGAATACAACTCTTTTTAATAAGCTTGGTGGCATAGATTTTCTTTTTTATCATTATATAACCGTTTTCAGATTATGTAGATCCTTTCTGGCGTACCGTACTATTTGCATGTTTTCCACTGCTACTGAGAAGTATTCGTCTCTTCTTCCGTTTATACCACGATATCCATGTTCTTTGCCAAGAAATCCAGGAAGGTGAACGATTATTGTTCAGTAGATAAACCATACTTTAACTTGGTCTTCTCTCCGGAAATCCATATACATTATAATCAATTTTCCAAAATTGGTCCGAGGGTAGAATTGCCGCTGTGTGCATTTTCGATGGCACCATATCTCTCTGATGGGGCAAGAGTTACGATCACTGTTCTATGCCACAAATTCCTTGTGTCCTTGAAAAATTTGAGTAGGTACAATGTTGCTTGCTGTGATAGTATGTAGGTGACGGATGCTAGTGACATTCGTGGTATCGGCTTCTCTGATTAATTTATGTTGGTATTCTAGCTTGACTTCAGTGGCGGGACAAGCCTGCCAATTTCCAGGCTTCGGGGACGATGTGTGGATAGTGACAGGTTAAAAACTTTGGTATGGTACTCGGACTCAGCTCATCCCACTGCTTTAAGAATGCTTTTGCGATTTCCTCGTGGCTAGAGAAAAATTAAAAAACAACACTTTTCTAAACCTGAAGACGCTTTCCATATCTTGCACTACAATGCAAGAACATATCGAGAAAAAGACAAGAAGTCTGTGGTCAAATATGAGACAGTAAGAGGAACCTCCAAATATCTTACCTACTATTATGTCGTATTATGTCGCATTGAATTAAGTGAATCCCCCGAATATGTCACCTAATTTTAACACTGTTCCTTATTATAGTGAAGTGTCATTGTACTTTGTACTTTATAAACATAAAATTAAGATGTATATTCCGTTCCGTTATGTTAATCACTCCTCCAATGATACACCTTGTTAGAACTTGACACAATTTCGAATATAAGTTGTCTACACATTTTATAGACGAGGAAAAACATATCTGTTCCAGAACAAATTTTATAATATATTCTTGACCATGACTTCCATAGTTCTATAACCTAAACAGATTTGGAAAATTATTTCCTTAACCGGAAATACATGTATTCGCTCGACCATGGCTACAGAGACATGCCGATATCCGTCTCTCGAATTAATAACAATTTGTCTGGATTTTTGTTTGCTATAAACTTTCTAATGAACTTTTATTTGAATGACATTTTGAGTTGTTGATGTTGTTGTTGTTGACGTGTTAGCAAAAATTGGGGTTTTAACAGAAATGTAGGCTATTGAACTGTTCACGATTGTTTTTCACCATATCATTGTAATACCAAGCACTCGATGTGTTAGACGAAGCTCCCATGCGACGAGTGGGAACTTCTAGAGTGTAACCAATGCGTGGGCTGGATGATAGTTCGTATTTGTTAGCCGGTACTGACAGGGTGTTGCGTAATGGGCTGACATCCATGATGGGGCAGGTTTTGCGAGATGAGCGATTTTTATGGACCATGTTGACAAATTTAGATTGCTTGGCAGAGGGGGGTGTGAAGAAATCAGGGAACGCTTTGGATGAGGGTGAGCACGGAGAATTCTAGGATATTTCCGCAGTTGGAGGTACGGGAACCTTTTTTCGATGACAAATGTTTGGAAAGGCTGAAGAGAAGAGAGTAAAATTAGTATCCATTGGTATAATGTTGCGTGGAAAATCCCCCAACTCACCTTAAGTTAGCGTTTAATTTTGCTTTGGTGTCGGCGCGGTTATTCATTGACACATAAGTTGTTTTCCAATAAATTTCAAGTGAATATTGTCACAGAAATTTTTGAATTGTTAGATAACTGGTTGAAGATTTTGAAAAAGTAACGAAAATCGTTTTTTAAACTTGGTTGGTTGATTGGTTGATGCTTTTGGTTGTGATATCCAAACTCAAATGATGACCTCCTTTGCTTTCGCCGTCTTTTTATAGCTGACAAGCTACTCTTATCATGCATTCGAAGCGTGTTTTTAATATGGTCTTTGGATATTTTTGAGTTTGTTTTTAAAAATTTAGAAATAATATCAAAAACATAAACTTGTTTAAGTCGAGCATCTGCCGTGATTTGCATAATTGGATGCTTCGATTTGAATTTATTTCATTGTTTACGTCTGGGACGATGAAATTTTTATTGATCAGCATCACATGCTGGCTTTAGTGTGTTTTTTTTTCTTCGAAGAAAAAAAAACACCCCCAAATGGTGTTTGTGATCTAGGCGGCTGTTGACAACAAGTAGCTGTTTTGATCAATAACGGAATATTACATCTTTATGACTTAGATTTTTTGAGGAAAGTTGAATTTTATTCAAATAGTTTGATCCCATTCTACTTATTGAAGAAAAATGTAATTCATGTACGATTAAACAGCTTGTGTTTTTAACAACAAAATTAGGAATATCTTAATCACAGGCATATTTTGGAATTGAAATAATAAAAAATGTAGGTTATGGTAAAAATATTATAATATATAATTTCTTAATATCTTCTGGAACAAATTGGGAGGAAAGTTTTATTAAGAGCTATTAGGACATGTAGACTTTACTTAGCACATAGTTTTGGACCTATTTATTATTGTACACTGCAATATTATGGGCAATATTATAAGTTTGATTGGGCCAACAAGTTTGTAACACTTCCGAAAATTGGTCATAGACGCACTATGTCGATTATGTTAGGTATGTTCTCCCACCTGTCCCTATGTCTATGTCAATTTGACCCGATTTTCACGAGCCCAAACAGAAGCCTATTCTGCACAACAGGTCACAATTATAGACCAATGGACGTATATTTTTGAGTGAGGTTAGAATATTGGACACGCCATATCCGATAATAATTAGCGGGCAAAATTGATTTATGCTACATCATTTACGTATATGGTCAGAAGTCGGAGATATAGCTCAATATGCACAGTTATTTAAGTTTTTTTTAATAATTTTTAGACTACCATCAACAGGAAAGAAGACGTAATTGTAAGACAATTGCCACGAAGTTTTGCACCGTCTCATGGCACGGCTCCAAAATCATTTAAAACCTTTTCAATAACTATCTGCCATTATTTCAAATGGACCATACACAAACATGAAATGTTAATTCTGGTTAGAAAAATTAGAGTAGTATACATGATTCCTTAAATACCGATAGCCATATAACGGTACCTCCCGATATTCGGTATTATGATGATTTTAACCACATTTTTCAATGGAATTGACTGGAATCCGATATGTGAAATTCACAATAGGTATTTATGACTTTGACAAAAAATCGTGTAAATAGGCCATCGATTGCATGAAGCCCCCAAATAAAATTACCCCCAGATGTTCGGTATATTTTATATATTGTATTGTATATTTTTTTTTGGAATTATCTTCCTACCTTTCGATAGATTTAGACAGATATTTCAATGGTATTTTGACGGGTTTCTTGACATATTATACAGGGTGAGATATAAAAAAATTCAACAAAGTCAAACGCCATAATTTTTACATTTTTATTAAATTTCATTGAATGAAAGCAAAAAATGTCGGAAATAGCATCAAATTTAAGAAAAAGTTTAGATTTGTTCGAATTGGTCACCTTTGGCTCGAATTATGGCCAATGAAACCATCACACGCTGCCCGAATGTTGCTCTGCGTATTTCGGCCTTGCTTTCCAAAATACTCCAGACACTATAGCCCAAGGGATTGGTATCCGGAGATTTCGGTGGCCATTGTGCGCTGGAAATGAAGCAAGGAGCCCCATTTTGTAACCATTATTGGGTGGCGCGTGCTGAGTGCGATGGTGCTGAGTCCTGTTGAAATGTAAAAGGTCTGGGGCCAAAATGTTTGCGTGCCCAAGACTTTAATACACCCTCCAGAATATTTTCGCCAGAATATTTGGCATTTATTCTGATGTCACGGTCGATTAATACCAGCGGAGAGCGACCATCGGCTGTTATGGCGGCCCACACCGTCAGCATGGCCGGAGCTTGAATTCTGGTGGCCAACCGAAGGTGCACATTTTCAGCTGACCTCTTGGCAAGTAAACACGATCATTTTGTTTGTTTACAAACTGCTATACAACGAATGTTTTCTGATCGGAGATAAACCAAATTTGGCAGTTAACTACTTTTGGCTAAGCGAAGCAACTCTTTAGCTCTTTTGAGTATATTTTCTTTCTGTTGCGGTGTAAGTTCTTGCACTTTTTGGAATTTCAATGGCTTTACCCCGAGTTGGTTTCGATCAAGTCGCTTCTTTACTTTTCGAGCGATTTATGCTGATGGTACTGTTTTCTTCCGTCAACTTCCATGACGTCGGGCTGCGCTACCAGTATCGCGGTAACGAGCGATGGTACGAGACACAAAAGATTTATTCACATTTAAATGCTGGAGTGCTCTAACGATAGCCACATGTGGCTTTCCTGTCAAATATAAAGAAATAACTCTATCACGCCTGAATTCCATTACGAATAACTTTTTTTCTTGAAAATTCTCACCAAAATGCTTTTATACGCTTGTAAACAATATAATGAGCTGTCAGTGGAATAATTTGAACGGCATTCGGACGAGTGGCTCAGAAATGACAGCAGTCTGCAGTTGGTTGAATTTTTTGTCATCCTGTTCCAAGGATACCTCCAGAATTGACCATATACCTCGGAATTGGCCGGAGCTTCCTATAATTTCCTTAATGCCAATGGATAGTAGACTTCATAAGCTTTCCGTAGGTACCCATATTGTCCTGGAAGGCACAGTTTGGTGTAAACTTGTCCTGGCACATAGTATTGTGCAACGAGTTAATGGGTGTATGTAGCCTTACAATCTTTGGAATATAATTTAATTATGATTATATAATGCATTTTGTTAGCGTTTTATATGATAAGTAATTAAAAATCAAAAATATTAAGGAAAAAAAATTTTTATGTAGCTCTGTTAACGCCAACATAGCTATGGTATATTCTCTGTTAAATTCATTGCTCTAGTTAAATTCGGAATTTATCGTAACGGACCTTAGAAAATGTACAATTCAAAATTGTAAGTCAAATTGACGGACATACATAGCTAGATTGACTCAGCTCGGCGAGATAACAAAATCCATTTATTGTTTCCTATGTCGGGAACCTGTATTTCGAGGTGTTACATGATGGTTGGCCCAATCAAACTTGTAATATCCCCAACACATAGTGTTGTAGGGTATAAAAATACTGTCGTTTCCGACAGCTTCTCCAAAGTCACCTCTCAAAGTAAACTTCTGAGTGCTACACCTTCGCATTTACAAAAACCAGTATCTCTTATTGCACACAAAAATAATGTTGAATTTCCAATTCTGCAAAACATCAATACTAGACGTTTCGCCTATTCTGGTTAAGGCAGTGATCACATCTTTTAGAACTTCATTTATTTAGACGCATCATAATGTAAAGTACTTCTGCTACTGTGTGAACAGGTATTAAAATGACAATGTAAAAGCCAAAAGACTATAAAAAATCATAACTTTTTATAGTATAATATTAAAATTCCTATTTTGCACTCGGGTCCACAAATTGAGTATATCACCAGTACCAAACATGATCCATGCTCAACTAAGACTTTAATTCAAATCTCTGAAGTTAATTTGACAACTTTGACAGAATAGAGTTTTCAATCTTTCAACCAAATTAATTTTTCAATAACCCAAGAATTAGATTCTAAAAACAACCAGGCTTGATTTGTAATGATTTTCAATTAATTCATTAAACAATTGTTATGACATTTTATAACAGTATAACACTTTGGCATATTAAATTTACAACAATATATATTTTAAAAAATTAACAAAAATGTAAACTATTGAATTGTTCACGATTATTCTTGATCATGTCATTGTAATACCAAAGACTAGATGAGGATGCTGACGATGACGATGAGGAGCCAATGGGGCGGCTGGGTACCTCTAGTTTATAACCAATACGAGGGCTTGAGGACAATTCATATTTGTTGGCCGATACCGATAATGAGTTGCGTTGGGGGCTGACATCAATGACGGGGCAGGATTTGTGAGATGAACGATTCTTGTGGACCATTTTGACAAAGTTTTTTTTGATTTAAGATTGCAGATGGTTGAGAATGTGTGGAGGGGAATCAAGGTACACTATGTAGACGAGTTAGCACGGAGAACTCTAGAATGTTGCCGCAGTTGGAGGTACGGGAACCTTTTTTGGATGACAAATGTTTGGAAAGGCTACAAGAAAAAGAAATAAAATAATTAATTATATTCCAATAATTGGGATGTTGTTTTTTTGCATCTTACCTCAAATTAGCGTTTAACTTGGCTTTAGTGTCGGCTCGGAAATTCATTGACACCACAGATTTGCAATTATTTTAAAGTGAAAAATTTCATAGAAAATTTCACTTGGTTTTGAGTTTTTTGTTTGTTTTGAAACAACGTTGGACGAAAAGCTTTGGCTTTCCTTGAATCTTGTTTGTTTTGATATTCAATTTTGAATGATAAGCGCTCTCAATTCAACCGGCTTTTTATATTCGTTAAATTGTCATGCACCGGTAGCGTGCTGTTCGTAGTTTCGCATTATAGACGACGACAACGACAACGATGGCTTATGTGATCGCCAACCCGTCTCCCCAGCAGAGCGACTGGGTATTTTTGAATGTTTGTTCAATAAATTCTAGGAAAGTGAGTGATTCTCCTATTTCAGGTTTGCAAGCTTGCCAATACAATGTATTTAGCTAAGGTAACTTTATTTGCATCTCGTAGGTGGTAATTACAATATATATCACAAGAATATTCTACAAACAATATTTTGTAAGCCGCTTGTTTTGTTTATCTCGTACGCAGGTACGTTCGTGTGAGTTAAATATTGTTCGAAGAAATTTTAATTTGAAACCTAAGAAGACTGTTGATGTGTTAAGTTATTTCAGGAAATTATATACTGCGTGAATAGCTTGTCCTTTTGTATTTTATTGGTACTTGTTATAATATTAAACACATTTTGAGAATGCATATATTAATAGGTGTTGACTGTGACTTAATTTGGTAAATTCAGTAAGTATATTGTAGAAATGCGGGATCTAATGGCCAGCATTTAAGTCCTTTA
This sequence comes from Musca domestica, assembly GCF_030504385.1. NCBI lineage: Eukaryota > Metazoa > Arthropoda > Insecta > Diptera > Muscidae > Musca > Musca domestica. The sequence continues at coordinate 3,650,085 of NW_026712358.1, forward strand.
CCTCATTTTCATATTTAAATGCATATATAGCATGATTAACCAATTTTTATACACTACAACACTGTGTTGGGGGTATTATAAGTTTAATTGGGCCAAAAATTATATAACACCTCGAAATATTGGTTTCCCACATAGGAAAGTATATATGGATCTTCCTATCTCGCCGAGCTGAGCCGATCTAGCTATGGATGTGCGTCCGCCCGTCTGTCCATGTTAATTTGTAATCACTCTACAGATCGCAATTATCATCCGATCTTCACGAAATTTAGAATGGAGGTGGGGTTAGAGCCAGAATAGAAGCTTTGCTTTTGGAGATGATCGCATAATATTTTGAGGTTGAAATGGACCAAAAACTTAAAATGTTCCTGTTGCTCTACAGGTTGCAATTATAGAGCAATCGACGCGAAAGTAAGCATGGGGCCTTCCAATTTTGATGGTCATCAGATAATATTTAGTCGGTGAAATAGACCGTAACATTTGTGTTAAGTAAAAGTAAAATTTTCCATTAAACCGCGAATATTTTGAATGCTGGCGAATTCACAAATAGACGAGCAGGTCAATTTTGACCGTTACGTAGATGCCGATAGTAAGTATATCGGGTATATATAGCGAAATATATGTAATGTATACATACAAAGGAAGGGGATGGTAGCTAGAATGCTTATATCTCAAGAATGGCTGGGCTATTTGACAATTTTGTCAATTCAGAATGCCCTCTTGGCATACAAATATAAAATCTAATAAAACGCATAAAAAGATGCCAATAATGATGTTGTTGTAGTATTTTGTGATATCTTTTTATTTATGCGATTTTTTCTTTTTGACTTATAATATTGAAGTGTACATTTTGTAATATTTTTAACCTTACAACACAGGTTGGGGTTATTATATACAGATTGCAATTATCGTCCGATCCTAACGAAAATTTTCATGAGGGTAGTGTTGGGCTCAGAAGGGTTAGGCCTATTGTTTTCAAAGATGTCCGCAATATATTTAGGGGTTGAAATCGACCAAAAACAGAAAAAAATTCTTCATCACACAATTGAAGCCAATCGACACGCCTGAGAAGAGATTTAAGGACAGGGAAGAATTCTATCATTTTGGATGACCATTGGATTATATTTAGGTGTAAAATGGACCACAACAACTAACAGCACAACGGAGTGCGTAAATATTGAGCAAATGTCCCTGGTAAAAATGCTAAGGGTAATATCTGGGCAGTGTTCCGTGACATAATTTCAAAAGCGAAATCTTCCAAAATAGATGTGGACATAAGGGGGCTTCTAACATATTGTAGTGTTGTAGGATATCACATTGTCGGCCCCGCACGGCTATAGCTTTTGCTTACTTGTTTTCTTTTTTTTAAGTTTGTATCCAATTTTTTGTAGTAATCGCTATAAAGATTGAGATTGAAGGGTAGATAAACCTTCAAAATTCCATTTTCAATTTAAAATTTCAAACGATTCCTCCAATGTAGTTTTAACCTTATATTCAACTAGCAAGTGCCCGCTACTTTATTTTAGATTCGTTTCAAGTTTGTGTTAGGCCTATTTAGAAAAAAACAAAACTTCATAGATCGTACAAAATTTTCAGACTTTCAAGGTTTTATAAATTATTGAAGTTTTTCCTTTTTCGGAGAGAATAATAGGAAAATGTTTACCTTTTACACCAAAAAGTTTTCAAAGTATTTTTTGAAGTTTTCCAAGGATGATATTAATCAAACTATTGCTCAATGGTCCCACATCCAATTTCTCTGCCAAAAACTATTTCAACGGGTCCATATTTAAACCTTAGAAACCAACAGCGACCTCAATATCAAATTTCAGCTCTATTTCTTCACCCAATACTAAATTTAGTAACATTTAGTACGCATATCCAAAATAATCTACATCTCTCTATCCTTGACACCAATCAAAAACCTATCACCAACAGAGACAGTATATTTTGGTACTTGGTACAATACGTGTATTGTTAGGATTTCGAAAAACCCTTGTCTATTCTACACAACATCAAAGACTCTCTCTCCAAATTTCACTTGTCCAGCTCTTTTCTCTTCCCAAATACCAAAGTTAAGGGAGTTTAGCACTTTTCGTAATTTTAAGTACGTTTTTCCAAATTTCCTGCCATGTATCAACCAAACCGCACTAAATGTGATCCAAATGCCTAATTTTAGACTTCAAACTCAATACCTTAGACAAATATTAAATTTAGTACCATTTGGTCCTTTTAAGCACGAATTTCCAAAACCACCTCCAAATCTCAACCCTACACACAAACAGTGATCCTAATGCCAAATTTTAGAATTGAAACAGTATCTGTTCACACAATACAAAATTTACTACCATTTAGTACGTTTCGTACGCTTCCTGAATTCAAATTTTTTGGTTAATCCATTCAACCCAAACCAAATTGTACCGAATTTAGTACCATTTAGTACAGTCGTTACACTTAATACTTATATCAACACTACTTGCCAATCTTAATTTCTATACTGAGTATCAAAAATATAGCCGTTTCCTTTCACAGAATACCTAGAGGTACGAAATTTAGTTTTTTTTAATTACTTTTAGTGCACTTCTAGTCCGAATTTCTACGAACCCAGCCTTATCTCAAAAGTAATGAAATTAAATTGATAGCTAACATAAGTGAGGTCTATCAAATTAGAATGGTTCGATTGGTGTTCCGATAAATACATACGGGCGAGATAAAAAGAACTGCAACAAATTCAAAGCTCATAAATTTTACATTTTTTTAAATTTTATTGATTGAAAGCAAAAAATGTCGGAAATAGCATAAAATTTTAGAATAAGTTTAGGTTTGTTCGAATTGATCACCTTTGGCATGAATTATGGCCTTCAAACGGCCAATGAAACTGTCACACGCTGGCTGCATGTTGCTCTGCGGTATTTTGGACCATTCCCGGCGAAGCGCTTGCTTGAAGTGATCGACACTTGGGTATTTTTTTAGTGCCAACCTTGCTTTCCAAAATACTCCAGACACAATAGTCCAACGGATTGGTATCCGGTGATTTTGGTGGCCATTGAGCGCAGGAAATGAAGCAGGGAACCTCATTTTGTAACCATTCTAGGGTGGCGCGTGCTGAATGCGATGGTGCTGAGTCCTGTTGGAATATCCAAGGTCTGCGGTCAAACTGTATGCGTGCCCAAAGCTTTTATACACCCTCCAGAATATTTTCGAGATAATATTCGCATTTATTCTGATGCCACGGTTGATAAAACTTTAGATATGATGATAGTTATGATTATTATTTATTATATTTGTAGGTATGATCGTGTCTCCAAAAATACAAATTTATGGGGTGCAGAGGGTTAACCAATATGTATCACTTTCACACTGACTCCGATGTAGACAAATCCCAGCTAGGCTCATCTGAATTTTTAGTTTTTAAGTAATGCATTGTTTATCTTTCTATTTGCCATTATGGCATACTAGCATATCGATTTGTTTAAAAAAAAACTGTTTTCTCATTATATTAGACAATCTGCTCTGAATTCGTTAGCATTAATGCTTCTGAGTCTCATAACAACACGGACTGTATGAGTGTTTCAGTAGAGTGACCTTTGTCTGGCTAGACAGTGTTGGATTTTTGAACTGTGATCTTCAAAATTTATCATCAAAGTTGTTTGGTTTTGATGACGTTTCTGTGGTAGGCAAAATAGCTTAGTAAATATATTTTCGCAGATCTCAATATTGACTGCTTTTCGAATTTGTAAGGCTTATGTGTTTTGATCAATTTTCTTACTAGTAGCAGATCTTATTTGTAGTAGATATTATTTTGATTACTTTCGAAGGCTGTTTGGACCATGAACCTAATGGCATTTGTGTTCGAAAACAGACTCTCGGTGAATAGCAATATCCTAGCAGCAAAAATACTAATTTCAAATCAAATAACAGTTCTTTATTTTAATAAGACCATGTTATGTAAAAGGTGAAATAATTTTCTGATCACATAAATTCCAAAAAGAGGTACTTGACTCATTTAATCTACTTTTGGTGGTCAAAAAATATCTTCTTATTTCGTTCGACATTCCTAGCTAAAATAACGGATTCCCGATATGCATTTATTTGTTTTGCTGGGCTATATGTAATTTGGGCTTAAAAATTGATTAATTTAGTAATGCAAAATTTTCATTTATTATAATAGAATTATTACTTTCTTTGTATTCCTGAGTTTCTGAATATTTTAATGCAATTTTAGAATGTCAATTAAGTCTCTATAGAGAAACAATTACTTTTCTCTATATACATATGTAAATGTTATCTCCATGCATTCTGCTTTGAATGTGGTTTAGAAACGTGATTTTTATTACAGATGCCCAAGTAAACTAGAAGTGTAGATAAACTGGATTTAAATAAATATAACATGTTTTATTCTAATGAAATTTCTTGAAATAATGGAAAAACTTGGTTTGGCACTACATTTTATTGAACATATTTACATTTTGTTTCAATCCAAATACAACTTAAACAGAAATGTAATATTCAACATTGTATTTGTTAATATAATACAGATTGATGGAAAAAGGAAATCGTGGATACTACTAATTATATGTAGAGGATAAATTATATTTGATGATAGTCCATAAGTTTTTCTAGGAACTGAATTCAATAACGGGCCAAGATTTGCAAGGGAAAGGATATCAAAAATAATTTGACCATTTTTTGAAAATTCTATAACGCAATGAAAAAAGTTTAAAAATTATAAAGGAAACTTTTTTTTAACATTCTCATTTATTTTTCAATTTTAAACTCACAAATATATATTTGTAATTACTTAATGCAAAAAGTCGAATTTAGGGAATTTCAATCATTGCCTTTTGCAAAAATCGACTTATATGCTTTTCAACTTTACGTTTCGCCCACTGTTGACTAAAATTGGTTTCGATTAAAGATTTTGTTATTCATGTGGGCATTTTTAATAAAAAAAAAAATAAAACTAAAAATACTTTAATCATAGCATGATTTCAAAATTGAAAAAAATACGTAAAGTCCACTTTGCAGTTTTACGACTTTTTTAATTTTTATACGAAATTTTAAAACTTTCTACCGAAAATCGATGATTTTTAAATTGATTATGAAAAGTCCACTTGGTGATTGTAGTAATAGAAAAATAGAAATAGGCAAAATTTAACCATTTCAAAACTAAAACAAGTAAGCAAAGGCTATAGTCGTGCGGGGCCGACCATGTGATACCCTGCAACACTACAATGTGTTAGAAGCCCCCTTAAGTCCAAATCCATTTTGGAAGATTTGGCTTTTAAAATTATGTCACGGAGTACTGCCCAGATATTACCCTCAGTATTTTGACCAGGGACATTTGCTCAATATTTACGCACTCCGTCGTGCTGTTAATTGTTGTTGTCCATTTTTGCCCTTAACTCTCTTCTCAGGCGTGTCGATTGGCATCAATTGTGTGATCAGGAATTTTTTTCTGTTTTTGGTTTATTTGAACCCCTACATTTTTGCAATCATGTTCAAAAGTAAGAGGCCCCTCTATATGTCTAAATTTAGACTAATCTACATGTTTTGCTTGTCTACGATATTTGGCTATATTCGTCAACGAAATTAACATAACAAAGCCAGATGTTCGCCTTTTGTGTATTCCGGATATCGCCTGTATGTAATGCTGGTATTTTTTCACACAAAAGTAGTGGTCCATTCTACCCGCTGTCCTAAACTCTAAAAAATCGCATGCGATAAAAAATATGAACAAATTTCACAAAATACTACAAAATCCATATTAACATCAGTATTGGCATCTTTTTATGCGATTTTTTAGATTTTATTGTTTATTTATAGATTAAAATTTGTTAAATCGGCCCAGCCATTCTTGAGGTATTTTTTCTATTTTGAAGATTTGTATATATTTCGCTATATATATCCGATATATTTACTATTGGCATCTACGTATCGGTCAGAATTGACTTTTTCGTCTATTTGTGATTTCGCAGGGATTAAAAATATTTGCGGTGAATTGAAAATTTGACTTTTATTTAACACAAATGTTATGGTCTACTTGACCCACTAAATATTACCCGATGACCATCAAAATTGGAAGGCTTCTGCCCACCCCTAAGCTCTAGCCCCATTCTAACTTCTGCTTCGATTGGTCTATAATTCCGACTTGTAAAGCAACTGCAAAATCAGGACATTTTTCAGTTTTTGGTTCATTTCAACCCCTAAATATTATACGATCATCCCCAAAAGCAATAGGCTTCTATTCCGACCTTCATTTTCAATTTCGTAAGGATCGGGCCTTAATTGCGACCTGTAGAGTGATTACAATTTAACATGGACAGACGGACGGACATAAATAGCTAGATCGACTCAGCTCGGCGAGATAGGAAGATCCATAAATATTTTCCAATGTGGCCAAATTTTTGGCCAAATCAAACTTATAATACCCCCAACACATAGTGTTGTAGGGTATAAAAAGCGTCATTTATACTTCACACCGATTGTTGCAAGTGTGCCACATAATCACAACTGTATGTTTGTGTAAATATGTATATAGTATATAAAAATCTGGCTTTGATTGTTTTGATTTCGTTATACCCTTGTTTTGTTTTATGCAAATGCCGATGGTTGTTTCCATGAGCTTTGTTTTGGTTGTTCCCCTTTAGCCAGTTTCTCGGTTGTTTTTTTTTCTTGTTTATGACTGACGTAGATTGGCTTTATCTTTCTCTCTGACATCAAATTATCTTGAATTTCTCTTGACACACATAAATAGTTGGGACCATAGAAGAGAAAGATGTTGGCGATGATGATTTCTTTATTGGATTGTGTCGAGCGTCGTCAATTGGTTAAGCGGACGTCATAGGTGTGCTGTGACGTTATTTCATTTATGAAAGATGAAGATATGACGTTGATAAAAACGATATGACGATATAAATATAAGATATACAGAATGACTAGGGTTAGTATACGCTTATCGAGAAGAATGAGAATACAAACTTAACTTAGAAACCAACTGTTTAGTTTTTCTTAATATAACATTTATTATTGAGATTAATAGTAAATTCTTAGATAGTTTAAACAATGATTCATAGTTCACAACTAAGAATAAATAATTTTGAATAAACATATTGCGGTAGTTTCCATGTATGCAAATTATTCCCAATATCGATATTTCTTACACACCTGCCCTTATTATAATTTTAAAAATGTGAATGAATCCATTAAACGCCGTATAACCGCTACTAAATTAGGCGACTAAAATTGAAGTCTCCAACCACTTGCCAATTTATCAGTTTTAAGTGATTGTCCCCAAATAACATTTGCGAAACAAAAGACGTTACTCCGATCACGTCGCATAACTAACACAAAGACATGCGAACAGGCAGCATCAGAAGTCAATGAAATAAATTCGATCGGAAACGTTGAATTGGCGCATGTTATGACTTGTTTAAGGAAAACATATCACTTAATTATATAAAACATAAATAATATGTAGGATAAAAAAATATTACTTTTATTGAAGAGTACATGGAAAAAAACCAAGCAAAGGATGGACTTTGAGTTTATTTCTCACTTTTCTCATTCGAGAAAGTTTAAGACAAATAGTAGAATAGAACCACCGCATGTTGTTTGTTTGTCAACATTATAAATTCATTCACTTTTATCAAACCCGTTTTCAGCCAAAAACCCAAGAACCATACCCGAAAATTGTATATGTTTAATGTTAAAAATAAGATAAAACTATAGGAAATTAAAATTTAATTAAGTATCGAAATTATTGTGCATATTACATTGTATTGACTATGGGGGATTGGCAATTTTGTTGAGTTGAAAAATGCAATTTAATTTAAAACCTAGATCAATACTAGAGATATATATTTATAGCGATATACGTCTTGAAAATACAACAATCCGGTTGAACAAGAAAACATTTCGTTTTAATTCATCATTGTTATGTAAAAATGTCTGGCTTGTCCGACGATAAATTGTAACAATTTTAATTTATTTCTTTTTATAATTACACAGAAAAACAATAAACATTTAACGAAATCTCTGACTGATTTATCAAAAATTCAGCAACCTATAAGGTATTTAAAAAATAATAATAATAATATTTAATAAATGTAAACATATATAAAAACCTTGAAAAAGATAAAAAAATGGAAGAAAAAATACTATTTAGAAAAATAAATAGGTACACATTTATTTGATACCATTGATGCCTTGCCAACCGTGTTACTCTTATCTTATATCTAAAGACTTCTGCTTCACAAAGCGCTATGGCTTTATATCCGTCAAAAATTCTCCTTTGTTCCTGGTAACAAAATGTACATAATAAACGCATTATTTGTGTTTATTATATTTTGATATGTATTTTGTACAAACAGTATATTATCTCTTTATTTTAATAAGGGGATGCCATCGGAAGTAAACTTATAAAAGTTTAGTTCAGCCGAATCGATATTTTATTATCCTTCTTCCATACGGTGAAGAACTTTCAAAAGTTAAAAAATCCTGATGAAAAATACCGCTGAACCTATTAAAATAGCAAATGTGGTACTGTATACCAAAATACCAATTTTCTTGTGTTTCTCCGGAACCGGTTCAAACAACCCCATCATGTGACCACTTGTTAGGCAGGTCGATAGGTACTCATAAGCTTTTAAATAATACCCATTTTTACATACCAGTTTTGTCAAACCGGATAAAACCGGATTTTGTATCCGAACTTTAGGTGGAATAACCGGGTACTTATGCCACAAAAAAATAACTTTGCCATAATCCTATGCCCGAAATCGTTTTGGATATAACCCCATTTTTATGGGTTTTATGACCTCTACTTTCTGGGAAAGTAGAGGAAAGTGATTGAAAAAAGGTCAAAATCCCCATAATTGTAATGGGCACCTCACCAAATGCCAAAAAAACCTGAAATCTGCCAGTAGAGTTGGATGGGGGTTATATCAAAACGTGGATCTATATGACCCATTTTTAATACCAAAAGTCCTGCAGATAATAAAATTTCATGAACCTACTTCATTTCGTTTGGAAGCTAGTGTGATTTCCACATACGGACAGACAGAAAAACGAACGGACAGGGCTTGACAAAGAAGTTTATGTAGATCACGAATATGTATAACTTGTGGGGTCCAAAATAGATATTTCGAGGAGTTACAAACCCTCTATTCTATGGTGGATGGTGTTGTTCTACTCCTCGAATTTTAGAGTTGAATTAGTATTTAATTTATCACATTTAATTTTTTGTTGTTGTCAGATGAAGGGGCGGAACTGTGGATTTTCAGAATGGTAGTTAGCCACTGTCCCGAGCATAAGTTTCTGTTTAACGACGTATATAGGTGTCGGCAAACTCATTCGAATTTTCTCGATTGTTTTTGGTTTGTTTGCTGGCGCGGACATTCGAACCAGCCACCGTAACTCATTACATGGTATGATAAAGGTATGTTATTTTCCTTGTTATTTTAAGGGAATAACTTATTATATCTCAGCTTACTGATAATGTAGAGGGTATGTAGTTGTCCTTATTTTTCGGATAAATTATGCAAAAAATGGCCAATTTTTGCTGGGATGGATCAATTTTTTTTATGCATAAACTCTGGTTCGAATCGGGAACCATCTTCTTATTAACTTAGTGCCCAGATATATTCCATTTCACAATATACAATTTTTTTTAAATATTGTGTCTCTGATGTTTGATACAAATATTAGACTAAATCGTCACTTCACAAAATGCCTACTATATTTCTGACTAAAGTCGGCCAAAGTAAAATTTAGGCGATAATGGGTCTGGCTCTTATATATGTGCTTTATACGATTGCCAAAATCCTCCTTGCCAAAGTCATAATACGCACTATATATAGTCATGGGCAGCTTGCTCGATTTTCGTCCTTTCCTTACTGGGTAAGTTTTTAAATGTTGATATTTTGTCTGAGATGTACCAGAAGGAGGAATCAGCTTAACCGGTTTCCCTATGCTTTATGTGAGATATTAAATTATGTCCAAATTTTGACGAAGCGTAGAGGATACACCGGAAGAAATTCAATCTAAATTTAATAAAAATATTACGACAGGCAAATTTTGAACGAACCCGGATTCTCCCTTCATTCGCACAAGCCAGACAATCTGACGGACGGACGTATTTTTTGGTCCTTTTAGGAGACCGTGCCATACACAAAGCTGAGTTTATGAGAAGGAAACATCGAAAGGTGCCTTGCCACTAGAGAATTTGGAACTATTTATTTCTAAAGATAATATTGGTATCAATTAAAGGTACTTGAAGTAATGTGTGTAATGCAAGTTAAAGCCATTTTTTACGAGAAAATTAGAAAAAAAAAACACCCTTTAATGGGGATACATTTTGTGAATATTTCTCAATGACAATACCTCGGCAAACTCTTCGTAATCTATTCGAATTTTAAAAAATACGATTCTATCCCGAAATTTGCTTTAAGTAAGACTGTTTTGTAATATCTAGACATTTATTTAAAGTAAGAAAATTGAAGAATCACTGTAAAATAGTGTGACTGGATAAAATGTTGGAATAGTTAATGGGGAAAGTAATGAATAATTCAAAGTGGAACAGGTAGTCTACAACTATCCATCAAATTCTATTACAATCTGGAAAAAGAGATACGACAGCCATCTAATTGAAAATACAAAACAAATGATTTTCGTTAACATCGAAAGACTAACAGCGTTAGTTATATGAATGCATTCGAACAAATGCACCAATAAACTAATAAAATTAATATTATATACTTTGAATTTTAATATATATATATGTATATATGTACATATGTATATATGTATTTTCCAATTGGCCAATGTGACGGCATTAAAACAACAACAACAAGCCACTTTTATAGTGAATTGAAGTAATGATATGCGTCTTTTATCCGGCCAGGCCGGCGTGATGAAAAGTACAAGTTTCATTGCATCAGCCAATTCTTCCTCTCTCGTTATAGATTTGTTGTTGTTGTTACAAAGAAAATATTCAAAATAAAAATTTCAGGTTATCGACGGTCGCAGCAGCTTACCTACCGCCAGTTTGTCATAAAATTAACGTATTGGCTGCCGGAGAGGTGGACCGCCACATAAATGTAGTACTCAGAGAGACGTGTGACATATGTTGGTCTCTACATAATTCAGATTTAAGGCCGAAATTCGCTCTGAAGATTCTCTTTGACACAAGTTGGTTGTGCTTTAATAAAAATGTTTTTGAGACTCCAACTGACTTTATTTTGAACACCACTGTAATTTCTGATGTATGCATTTTCGCACATAAGAGAATCCGTTTTATGTAATATGAGGTCGACTATAGGATCTGGTAAATGGGGAATGAAAATATTTTTATGGACAATTATTTTTATAATATTTGTCTTATGTGTAGATTGTTTGTTGCACGGTGTACTTAACGAGTCACTTCTTAGTATTAGGACCTGTTTATGTGTATGAAAGAAAATCACCCATTCCAAGCGCATTATTCTAATTATTGTTTTTTATATTATTTACCCGAAATCCAAAATTCAGAAAATAATATAGAATTTTTGTGTTTCATTCACATTTTTTTCCTAATATATATTTAAACACATTCAAGACGGCCTCTTCCATAGGTTGATACGGAAATGAATGTTAGGGAAACGCGCCATTTCAGGTGAGTTTTTCAAAATCTCAGTTTTCTTACTTATATACAACATAATATTGTTGAAATTGTGTTTCGTATTCAACCGACAAAGGGAAATCTTTAGTAAATTTCCCCCAATTTTTATCCTCCTCATTGACTGTTTTATGCAAATTTCTTTAAATGATAAAAAAAGTCCCGAAATTTCCAATGTTATGTAACGCGGAGTAACAAATGCAATTAAAAAAATCGTATACTTGATTGCAGACTAGCTTCAATTGTTTGAGCACAATTATCATAGACACAAAATTAGAAAAGTGTCCTTGAGACAATAACAAAATTTTATTATCCACTGCAATTCGTTCTCACAAGAATAATAACAACAAGATTTGAATGCTACAATCCAAGAACCAGTCTGACCGTCTGGGTTTTCAGACAGTTCAATAAATTTTTAATTTTTGCCAAAATGCATTGTTTGAATTAAATATTAATATGTTTTGTTAGCTAAGGCACGTTTTAGGACCACTTTCTCCGTTCACCACTAAATTAGGATTGAAGTTAAACAGAACAATTAAGAATTGGAATGATTTTCAATCACTGATACTTAATTTTGAATATGAATTATGAAAGGAATTGAATTTTTTTTGTGACCAAAACATATATATGTTTCAAAATTCTAATCTTTTCCGATTTCGTATTTATTACAATTTTCTAAATGATACCACAAAAAAATAAAAACTTGTCTTAAAAGCCAAATTACACGAGCCAAAATTTGAACTTAAATATCGAATAACAAAACCCCTTTGGAAAATGTAGAAATACTGTCCGATGTTGATCAATTTTAGCACATTCCAAGATGTATGCCCTTAGCCTATGCCAGTTTATTAAAATATATTTTGACTTACTTTATGGTTATTCAAACTGTTGAACCATTTCTAAGGAATGGTCCAAAATTATACAATTTTTTCTAAACTAACGGTGATATAAATATTACAGATAGCTTGATTTAGAATATATTGACCATTTTCTTCGCTCTATGCGAGAAATGTGATAAATTTTGGAAAATGTTGAAAAATGCGTGCAGTACATGATATAGTGGAATTGTTCCACTTCATCTAATATTAGGATGTGCAAAATTTTTAGTTAATCTAAAATTTAACATTTTTTGGGGGAGGTACGATAAATATCATACTTACGTCAGATCCCTGGTTTAGAGAAATATTTGAATAGACTTGTTTCGCAAGTTACGGAGATATAAGTATGTATTTAAAATTGAGAACCTTTGTGGGGGAGGTACCAGAAGGGGTGGACCGATATTTATCATCTTCACGCCAGATCTTGTGATAATACAAATATTGCGATGTGTGAAATTCGAGGAGAATCGGTTACTTACTTCACATTTTATGAGAGTTACAATTATTAAAAATTTCGATCCTTTGTGGGGGAACTACATGATGGAGTGGGACGATATTATCCATCTTCACAGCTTATCTTGTGTTAGTAGAAATATTGAGATGTGGTGAGTTTGAAAGTGATCGAATGCTCAATTCGAGTTGTATGAGCTTAATGTTGTAAATAATGTTTATGAAAAAATGTTGACCCGTTGTGAGGGAGGTTCCAGAAGCGTGGTTCGATATCTACCATCTTCACACCAGATCCTGGGTTATCACAAATGTTGGGATGTATGAAATTTGAGGAGAATTTGATGTTTATTTCGCATTTTATTTGGGTATATACTTATTCCAAATTTTGACCTGTTGTGGGGGAGGGATATGATGCAGTGGGCCGATATAGTCCATTTTCGCACCTGACATAGCACTGATACAAATATTGAAATTTACAAAGTTTGCATAAATTTGATGATCTTTTTTTTTCTAAACGCTATATAGTTATACCCTCAGTCATATGGCTATGGATATCAACATGTGCCTAGGTTTCTGTGAAAATGTTGAACTTTTGTGAGGAAGGTACCAGAAGAAGTGAACCGATATTGCCCGTCTCCGAACTCGATTTAAGTTTGACAATAATATTACGATGTACCAAGTTTGGATCAAATCGGATATTCCAGCCAGATGGACAGACATCGACTCCAAATATCCTGAAATGGATTTGATCCAAAGAGGCACGTCTGTAGCCTCATGACCGATGGTATAAAAAAAACATAAAAAAATGGGAGGTTTAGTGAAGGGTGTACCCAATACACGGGCAAAAATGGTCAACTCATTGTACCTACCCACAAATGTACCCCATTCATATAGACTATGCTTACAACGTAATTATATTTATATTAGACTTAGATCAGTAGAGAACTTAGAATGACGTAGAAGTATTAAAAATATCATTAAGTTGGCGGTACCGTTTATGGGGCTGCACAAAAATGATATGCTACAGAAGGAAACTATTGAGGGTTTCAAATACCAAAATTGAAGCTATTTTGTTGAAAAAGTGGATAAAATCAGCAGAAGGCAGATAAAATCAGCAGAATGCAGAATATCGGGAGGTGGTGTCATATATGCGCTATAGAAAAACGTGACAATGCTCTGACACATGAGGTATAATAAATTACGAATTTAAAACAAATACCTTTGATATTTTTGATAAAGTGTCAAAATATCGAATATCGGGAGGTGCCATTATATAGCCCCTCCTATATTGGTCTGACATGGTCCATTTAAAAACGTTACTGTAATGTGCACAAAATGTTAGCTTCTATTTAAATATTGGAAAATAGACGAGTTTGAATTCATCAAAGAAATCGCTTGGTCTACCAATGCGAGAACATGTCAGGTTGAGCTGACAATGAGAAATGCAGGAACATTCCAATTTTATTCCGCATACACGAAGAGTTTGTCCTTGGGATTTATTAATTGTCAATTTTATTAATTCTTAATAAAATAAAATCAAATTCTGCACCGATTTCAATATAATTTGACAACATGTATTTTTATACCAAATGTAAATATGATCCGATTTCGATATAATTTGATGAATTATTTTGTATTCCGTCACTTATTCCGAATTTCATTAGAATCGCACATACATATCGTGTTTGGTCCATCAAATACACGAAATCGACCTAATATATATGTGACAGCTATATCCAAATCTGAACCGATTTCAATTTAATTTGGTAAATTTATTTTTGTACCAAATTCCATTATACATTCCAAATTTGAAGACTGTATCTATAACCGATCAATAGATATGTGCATACAAAAACTAAATTTGTTCGATGTACCCCCGATTCTGATGGTATATCTCCAGTTACAAGTGGAATTTTAAAAATTTATGTAGCCTATGTTACTTTCAGGCGACACTGTAGTATATGTGTAAAGTTTCAGGAAAATCTGCTCAGCAGTTTTTGAGTCTATAAATTACAAACAAACAATCAAACGTACAAACATTTTCCTATTTTATAGATATAAAGAAGATGTGCGAACGTATTCTGGTAACAAAAATATTTTTTTATAAAATGTCATTTTATTTGTTGTTCCCTTAAGCAATTCAATTCGCAATCCATTGATATTATATAATTCTGATAGTCTCATGAGATCGTTTGTTTTTTTTTTTTTTGCAGTGTAATGACTTTAATTAAACACAATCTGAAACCCTGCAAACAATAACAAAATAATTAATTTTTGTTAGCTTCTCGGAAATCCAGTTTGTGTTTGTTGTCAAGTATTGCCAAAAAACAAAAATGAATGCAAATCATTGGAAATTATTACCGCAAATGCTTGCCTTTCGAAACAAATAAAGATGGCTAATTGAAGGCAAAAGTTCAAAGTTTTACTAATTGGAGATCCAGTTACGGCAATAAATGTTTGGAGTCTGTTATTATTGACAAACGTTTGTGAAGAACGTGCAAAGTTTTTTTTTTTTTAATTTCAGTGAACTTTTACATTTTTACTACCTTTTTTAAATATATACTAAATATGCACTTCATTCCAAAAATAAAAAAATAATTAGTTAATAATAGTTCTTCCAAAAATATCAAACACGTATGGGCATCAAATGTTGGACCATAAACTGTAAAGACTTCCACAAGAAGTTCACTGTTGTTTAATTTATATTTCCTTAGGCGGACGTGAGTGGTAGCAGGTTTACCCCATTTCATTTGGTTGTAGTCAAGTCGATATTTCAGCTTAACGGCAGTACACAGCCAGTGTAGCGTCTAAACCAGTCTTTATTAAGCCGACAGACACAATAAATTTTGTTATATGACAATATGACGATAAACAGCATAAGAAAATAAGTGCGAGCAAACGACAGACTGCAAGAGGCAGAGATTTGTACTCGATTTGCACTGAAACGAACGAGCGCAGGAATGTTGGTTGCAACGTTAATAAAGTTTGAATCAATCGCCAGGCCAGCGAGACAGCCCAGGTGTTTGCTGAGTGAATTTTGCATCTCATTAGAATGAAACGATGTTACGAGTGTTACGCGCCGAAGCACTGTTCGCTGGGGACTATTTAAGCCAGGCGCTCGTTAACTGAGAGCATTAGTTGTGATTCAAAATTCTCCAAAGAAAGTTGTAAAACAACAGCAGCGGCAGTAACATTTCAATACACCTTTTGGTCTTAACAATCAAATCAAAAAAACCTCAACAACCAATACCAGTGCCAAGGATATCTAATTGACACGAATAACCCAAAACGGATTACTGCTGTAACACATTTCGGATTACTTTTGGATTACCTGTCAACCAATCGACCACAACTGTTTGTCGATTTCTATTTCACATATGTTAAACTTCAAAACGATTGGTGTCAATGTTTAGACCCCTAGCAAGGAAGTCACTTAAACTACGGTGAGTTGGGTGGCCTGGATCATGAAAAGGAGAGAAGAAGAAATAATTCATTTAATCAACAAATACCGATTGTGGACTACCACTTTCTCTTCAACTTCGATTTAAATTATTCCTAAATTTTTATTCACCTGACTGATTTTGTTTGCCTTTCTTTTCTTACAGTTTAACTAAGGATCTCGCAAACCATCCCGGCTCTCGGACAGGCAATTCGGCTAATGGTCTAGAACTTAAAGTACTCACCCATATCAAGTACGTTCCATGAAACTGGTTTCATTCCGACGTTAAATCAACTGGACTGAACTGTTAACAATCAACCCACGGCTGAACACTTTGTTTTTTTGAAAAGAAAAATACCTGAATTACGAAAAACCCCCCTCTCTTTTTTGAACAAAAAGTTACCAACACAAACAACAACAACAGCAAAATGGTTTACACTAATCGCACTGAGAAATGCATCTCCTCTCAAGACAATCCCGGAGTAAAGGCTTCTGCCAATGCCAACTCCAAATACCAAAGCTCGTGCGTTCCCAGCTACAGCAGCGGTAGTACCAGCGGCAACAAGTCAACAAACAACGCTTGGTCGAAGAATGCCTCGGAGGCGGATAAATGGAAGTACAATAATATGGTGCGTGAGAATCGTGATAAATTCAACAGCATGCATTTTGTTAGTTTTTAAGGAGTTCTCATTCCATTCCATAAAGAAGAAGAAGAAGAAGAAGAAGAAGAAGAAGAAGAAAAAGATTGCCTTGTCACATTCATTTTTTGCATTTAGTTAGCGAGAAGCCTAGAATAGATCCTTAGTAGCGTAGTTTTATAATTGTTTTTATTTTTATTGTTTTCTTTAAAGAGCTGTCATTCGTGGAAAGTTTGTAGTATTATCTTGGCATTTTAAAAATGTTCCATTTATTGTTATTTTTTCAAAATTTTCAAAAATAATAAAGCTCTAATTTTATAAAAAAAATTGTTTTTTTTGAGTAAAAGTATTTTTTTTTTCTTTTTTGAATTTCCATATATTGTAATTGTTACAAAGAAATCTCGACACACATACATATGGTGTATTGCTCACAAATATATGGATATTTTAAAATTACACATGTAAACAATTTCGAAACCGGTTTCATTGAAATAAGCTTTTAAAAAGCAACATTTATTTTTTAAAACATTAAAGTTGGAAAATATCAATTGGCTTGCCGCCATATTTTTACCCCCACCCCCAACATGAGAACAATAAAAAAACGTATTTTTTTCCAAAAAACATTAAAAAATAAAAAAATAAGTTCCGTTACATGGTGGTTATAACTCGCAAACCAATTTTTTTACCCTCAGCCATATGGCTACAGAGGGTATATATCATTTGATACGGTCAGAAGGTGCCTAATCGAAATAAGGGGTTTAGACTCTGGGTCTCTTTAGACCAAATCCGTTTAGGACATTTGGGGTCGGTCTAGCGATGTCCGTCCATCCGCCTGTCAGGCTGGAAGGAAGTATCCGATTCGGTCCAAACATGGTACATCGTAATATTATTATCAAACTTAGATCGAGTTCGGAGATGGGCAATATCACTCCACTCCTTCTGGAAGCTCCCCACAAAAGGTCGAAATTTCCAAAAAAAAAAATACAAGTTAAATAGTATCTGTAGGTTTTGCCGACAAATTTATACCCTCAGCCAATGTACGATTATTTAAAAATATTTTGACTTCTGTTATGATTATGGTTCTAAATAAATATGATATAAATATTGCAACGTGCCAGGTACCTCTCCCACAAAGAGTCCGACTGTCTTCAAATTTTACACATCTCAATAATTATATTAACCGTGGTGTGAAAATAAAATTTATTGGTCCACTTGGTACCTCTCACCCTTCCACACAAAATGTCGAAATTTTAAAAAAATATATTTTCTGCACAGAAAGAAAAAAGATAATCCGATTTTGCTTCAACTTTGCAAATCCTAATAATTTCATTAGTGCTACATCAGGTGCGAGAATGGACAATGTCGGTCCACTCCATCAAGAACCTCTCCCACAACTGTTACAAAATGTGATGTAATAGTCCGATTGTCTTAAAATTTCACACATCCCAATATTTTTATGAACCCAAGGTGTGGTGTCAAGATCGAATATATCGGTCCATTCCTTCTGGTGCATCCGCCACAAAAGGTCAAAATTTTCAAAAAAAAAAAAAAAAAAATTGCACAGAATGAGAAACGATAATCCGATTTAGCTCCAAATTTGCAAATCCTAATTTTTCTATTATTGCTACAATATCGGTCCACTCCATCAAGTACCTCTCCCACAAAGAGTCAAAATTTTGAATAATTACAACTCCTATAAAATTTGATTTAAGTTTCCGATTGTCTTCAACTTTCAAACATCGCAATAATTGTATTAACCCAAGGTCTGGTGCCAAGATGGAATACATTGGTCCACTCAAAATCCGACTTTGCTCCAACTTTGCAAATCCTAATATTTGCGTCAGTTCTAATAATATCGGTCCACTCCATCAAGTCCTTCTGGTACTTCCCACAAAAAGGGTCAAATTTTTCAATAACCAAAACGTTTATAAAATCCGAAATAAGCATCAGGTACTCTTCATATTTCACACATTCCATTATTTTCACTAACAAAATATCTCTTGTGAAGATGGGATATATCGGTCCACTCCTTCTGCTACCTCCCCCACAAAGGCTCAAAGAAACCGAAATAAACATCCAACTCTCCTCAAATTTCACAAATACAAACATTTTTGCTAATACAATATCTGTTGTGAAGATGATATATATCTGTGAACATCATTCTGGTACCTCATTCACAAAGGGTCACAATTTTTAAAATATGATATAAAGTTTCAAGTAAATGACTATGATCTGACCAGGGTAAATGACTTTCATAACACATATTAATATTTGTGATGCAAATCTATGTTATCTACATCTCTTATGTCAAAGCCCCCAGAAAATGTTTGTGGCAGATAAGGTATATCTAAAAAACGCCGTCTATTGTATAAGTCGTTTATTATTATTTGCGAAGAACTTTTCGAAATGTGGCCAGGGTAAATACAATTTGATTTATTTCAAATATGTAAGTTAATAAAGCTAATTTTATATAAAAACCCATTGAAATTTTTAAAAATCCAGACACTCTTAGAAGTATTCTTTAGCATAAAGCATTAAACCTCAATTCTGAAAATGATGAAGATCTTTGTATTTTTCTTGATTGCTGCTGCTGGTCTGATTTATATCTCCTCGGCCGCTAACATTGGTAAGACGCAATCATTCGTACGATGTTAAATAAATTATTTTTTAATGTTATTTTATCCTCTACAGATATATGTCAATTGGAACATTCTGCTGATGGTTTTAATGGAACAGCTTGTTTGGCCTATTTTCCATCTTATTCCTACAATGCCGAGACTGATGAGTGTGTACAATTTATTTATGGAGGATGTGGCGGAAATGCAAATCGTTTCGATACCTTGGAAGAATGTACCGGAACTTGTAAAAGATGAAGTATTTAATATAAATTTCTATAAATAATATTTTTGGAATATTTGGTTATTAAATGGATAATAAATTATTAAAAAGGACTATGTCTATCCAATACTAAAAAATAAGAAGTAAGCAAAGACCCTACTATACCATACAACACTATATGTCCAATGGTCTTTCAAAATTCTAGACTTCTGGCATGTCCTTAACTTCATGCAAAATTCCATGTCGATTGGTGTTTAATTGTGACCTGTAGAGCAGGAAATTCAGCAAATTTTGAATATAATACCCCCCAAAAAAGTGTTGTAAGGTGAGAAAAATATTGCAAAATGTACAATTCAATATTGTAAGAGAAATTGAAAAAATCTCATGCGATAAAAAATATGACAAAAAATATTAATTTTTTAATGGGCATATTTTATGGGAGTTTCTTAGATTTTATCCTTTATGGCAAAATGCCAAAAACAATAGGTTTCTATTCTGAACCTATCCCCACCTCCATGCAAAATTTCGTAGCGATCGGCCCATAATTGCGACCTGTGGCGTAATTAAGAATTAACATGTGCGGACATACATAGGACGATAGACTCAGCTAGGCGAGATTGGAAGATCCACATTCCTATGTGCAAGACCAATATTTCTAGGTGTTACATAGTTTTTGGTCCAATCAAATCAATCAAACCTCCGCCGATTTCTATTTACTTCAATATTAAGTATGACTTCCAAATATTGGTACATATTATTTTTATACCCTCAGCCATATGACTAGAGAGGGTATATATCATGTGATACGTCCCCCCATCGAGATAACAGTTTTAGAATCCAGGTCTCTTTGAATCAAATCCGTTTCAGGACATTTGGAGTCGATCTAGCGATGTCCGTCCGTCCGTCTGTCTGGCTCTCGAAGGGAGTATCCGATTTGGTCCAAACTTGGTACATCGTAACCTTATTATCAAACTTAGATCGAGTTCGGAGATGGACAATATCGGTCTACACTTTCTGGTACATCCCCCATAACAGATAAGTTCGAAATTTTCAAAAAAAAAGCTCCTAATATTTGCATCAAAGTTAGAGCATCTGCAGAAATGGATAATATCGATCCACTCCATCAAGTACCTCCCCCTAAAAGGGTCAACATTTTGAATAATTATAACTCTTAAAAATGTGTTGTTATACTCCGATTGCCTTCAAATTACACACATCACAATATTTATATCAACTCAAGGTCTGGTGTGAAGATGAAATATATCGGTCCACTCCTTTTTGTACCTCCCCCACGCAGGGTAAACATTTTTTTATCCATGAAGCTCATCAAAAGCGAAGTTATCATCCAATTCAATTCAGACTTGACCCATCTAAATATTTTTATCGACACAATATCTGTTATAAAGATCGGAACATTCCTTCTAGTACCTCCCGTGGTCAAAGTTTAAAATATTCTAAAGGATTATAAAATCCGAAATAAGCATACGGTTCCCTTCATATGCCACATATACCATTATGGGATATATCGGTCCACTCCTTCTAGTACCTCTCCCAGAAAGAGTCAACATTTTGAATATTCATGAAGCTCATAAAATGGCGATATTAACATCCGTTTCCATGGCACATCTCTATATTTTAATCAACACAAGATCTGCTATTAGATGGTAGAGATCAAACCATTTCTTCTGATTCCTCCCCCACATAGGGTTCATATTTTGCAAAACTAAACGCTCAAGGAAGGCAAAATAAGTATGCAACTCTCTTCAAATTTCATACACACACAAACATTTTAGCTAATACAAGATCTGTTGTGAAGATGATATATATCTGAGAATCCCTTCAGGTACCTCCCATAAAGGGTCCCAATTTTCAATACGTTTATCTGTCATAACTTGCGAAACAAGTCAGTAATTCTTTACAGCTTGCTATATATAAATATTTCTCTCAACCAGAAATCCGAGATGAATATGAAATTTATGATTTCGCATAAGATTGGATAAAAATGTTCGATTTTCTTGTAATTTTGCCCATACCAATGTTATTATCTGTATTAGAGGAAGTATGAAAATGGAACACTTAGGTCGACTATATTTTGTACCGCACGCACATTTTAAGGTTTTCTAAAAATTATCACATATCTCATATAAAGTGAAGCATGTAGTCGATATAGTACAAAACTGGCACGTCGCAATATTTTTATCATATTTATTGAGATTCGATACGAAGTGGCCGATATTGGCCCATTCCGCCGGAGAGTATTCCATAGACGGTCAACAATTTGAATAATAACAATAGATGTCAAAATATATTTAAATAATCGAAAATTGGCTGAGGGTATACATCTGTCGGCTAAACTGACTGATACGTTTTAACTTTTTTTATAATAATTAGATATCTCCACGTGTGAGTCATTGTATCAAAAACTGTTTGGACTGATTAATAAAATTAATTTGCTTTCCAGTTCTAATATCTTGTTTTAATAGTTAACAAAAAGTGACTCAGCGTTTCGCACATTAATTCGGTATTTTTGGCATTGTGATTTGGAATGGCACGGCCACCTTTTGCAAAAAACTTAATTTTTTGATTCATTTTGAAAATGTGCTTGTAAAAAAATTTTAAGATCTGAAAATAAATATTTTCAATTATTGTAAAAACTTCATAAAGGATGTCCTTCCTTAAAATTGTTCATCCAAAAATGTTGACGACTTTTTTGTTAAAAAAATATAATTAATTCGATTTGTGTTAACATTAATGATGGCAATAAAACACATTTGTGCAGCGTTTTCATTTCAAAATTAATTGTTTGCCACAATTAAGGACAATATTGTCACCCAAGACCACTTGTCACCCCTGAGCACTTCGACTGACACGGTCTGCAAAGTGTGTGACAAGCAGACAATTCAATGACACTTTGGGCTTTAAAAATATTCGATACGCTCTGTGATGGCACTTTCATAAAGTCTATCACCGTATATCACTGCTACCCATCATTAGCAGTGAAGTAGAACGGGCGAGTGAAAACATTTATACGAGGCGTGTGTCAAAGTTCAGGCAAGTTTTATTTTTTTAAATACAATTTCGAAACCATTGTCCGAATTTTGCATCAATCTTCGTGTTTTCCAATTGTGAAGGGCCACGTGACTTGACACATTCTTCGAACTGTGCCCACTATTCGCAAGGCGTGTGTCTTTCTCGATGTGGTTATTTCAATTGTTACTATTTTCCGTTGTGCGATTAGACAATGACGACGGCGAGGCCTGAACAAGTGATTTTTAAACTTTCTACGGTTTTAGATTCTTGGATTCCCACAGTGGAGAGTAGAAATTGTGTGTGTGTGTGCACAAAAAAAAATAATCCTTAAAATTGATATCTGTCCATTTGGGAGGAAAAAAAAGTTTGTCAAGTCACGTGGCTTTTAGTGGTTTAACACGCACTCAATACCCATGCACGACTGCCTTGTCTCCCCGCCTTAGCGTGGGCTGATGTTACTCGTAATGGATTCTTTTGTACAACTGTCGTCGACATTTTAATGTTTTTCAATTTATCAGTTTTCGCAACACATGTACAAGGTGTGGATCTCTGTTCGATATGTAAAATGTTTATGACTTCATTTTACATTTGGCAATGTTTGACCTTTAAATCATTGCAAATAACTGATTTTACAGATTAATGGATGAACCCCCAAAGATAAGAATGTGAGAAAGAACCCTTTTTTCCTCTCCGAAAGTTGGCAAAGAGTTTGTGCAAATAATGGCAAATAGACTTGTATTTTAGTTGTTAGCGAATCGTTTTCGCACGCTCTAAGTCACATAAATAAATTATTGAAGTTTAACATTAAAAAATCGATTTATGTGAATGTCTCCCAAAAGAATATCTGTGAGGCAGTTAAGTTATTTTATTTTTCTTTCAAATGGTCGTCACAATTCGCTATTGTACTCCTTCACCCCATACCAAATTTAGTACTATTTAATATATTTCATTTCGTAGTTATAGTAACGAGCGATGGTACGAGACATAAAAGATTTATTCACATTTAAATGCTGGAGTGCTTTAACGATAGCCACTTGTGGTTTTCCAGCCAAATATAAAGAAATCACACTATCACGCTGGAGTTGCATCACGAACAACCTTTTTTCTCGAAAATTCTCACCAAAATGCTTTTGTACGGTTTATAACAATATAATGAGCTCTCACTGGAATAATTTTAACAGCTGTCGGACGATTGACTTAGAAATGACAGCAGTCTGAATTTGATTGCAGTTTTTTCATCTCACCCTGTAGTCTAAAATTGTAATTTCGAAGAGGCACGTCTTGGCCGTAGCCATTAGGCTGAGGATATAAAGATCGTTCCATTACAGCGGTGTAACCTTTGTGTTCTCTTCTTATATCTCCCTTACACACTGAAGGTGACAACATATAAAATTTAAAATTCCGAACTCATTCCCATCGCTTAAATACAATGTTGTACTATTTGGTACGTTTCTACTACTTTTCGCACTCTTAAACACGAATTTCCAAAAATCCCGACTAATCTCACCTCTTAACACCTTTAGTGAATATGAGTTCATCAGCCTGACTATAACGTTTATAGAAACCTTTTAAGTTTGTGGTCACAAGGTCTGTCAAACATATATGACATCCTACGGTTGTGCATGATAATCCGTGGGAGGTTTTCTGTTTTTTTACCCTCCGCCATAGTATGGATGGTATATAAAGTTTGTCATTGCATTTATAACACCATGAAGTATAAATTTTAGACTCCGCTCAGTGTATGCATATTCATGATAAGCATAAGATTTTATGGCGATTTAGCGATACCCGTCAGTCCGTCTGTCTATATGTCTGTGGGAAACACTCTAGTTTTCGAAAGAAATGAAGTGGGTTGATAACATTTTACTCAGATGTGTTTTAGGTCTGCAGGACTTTTGGTATTGAAAATGGGCTATATAGGTTCACGTTTTGCTATATTCCCTAACTGATATGACTGACAGATTTAAGGTTTTTTTTTTGATTTTGTAAATTGGCAGTTTGTGTGTGGTCTAAATTTAGTCTTCATATAACTGTACCTCCAGATATTTGGTATTTTGTAAATCCAGATATTCGGTATTAATGCCATACTTTTGACCGGAATTGTTTCAAATTTGGTATTTAGAGTTCGTAATAGGTAATATCTCCTATGACAAAAAAAATGCTCCTACAGATCCACTTCTTCATATAGCCCACATATGACGGTACCTCCTTATATTCGGTACTTTGATGATTAAATCTATATTTTCCATCGAAATTGTCTTAAACTTGGTATCTGTCGTTCGTAATGGGCGCCTCATTTTCTAGCAGATAACATACTTTAGGGGTCCACGCTTTCGTAGAACCCTATACAACGCCACCTTCCAATATTCGGAATTTTAATGATTTTAGCTAGATTTAACAACAGAATAATTTCAAACTTGGTATTTGGATTTCGTTATAGGCACCACGTGTCCGTATAAGTCCCATATAACTGTTACACCAGAATTTCGAAGTTTTTAAAATTATAGGATAATTTTTCAACGGACTTCTTTTACGTTTTGCAAGTTTCTGCTGTATAGTGGAGGGTATGTAATAAAAAAAATTAATAGCAGAAATATTCCTTTAGCTTGAAATCGAGTTGATGAATATAAATGTATAGAATTTTCTCTTAAATAGTATCAAAAGTGTCTTATTGAGTTACGTTGTTATTGTATAAATCAAATATTGATTTCCCTAACTATTTTTCCCCAACACCCTCATCTAAAATTTCTTTGAGGACAAAACAAAATATTTATTTGGTCGTTATCTAAACACAAATCACGCAACAATTTCAAATTCGTGTCCATTCTTCAAAGAAACAGTAACAATTTTAAAGGACATTTTATGTTTTCACGACAGGACATTGTTTATAGTAAATGGCACACTGTCCCAAATTTTCCTGTTGAGACACCAGATTGGAAGTGGGGGCATCATATCAGGACATCAACATCAACAAAAGCTGTCATAACGACCTTTTATGTTCTGCACTTTTGTGATGCGTTGTCATCACATCAAAATCAAACATCAGCAACGCCATCCATCTCTACTGCTCACCGCCAGCGATGTTCCTCGAACTCTCGGGATGAACACAGTTGGACAGCATTTAAGATTAAGTAGGAGGTGGTGGTGTTGGAGGAGGAGTAGAAGCAGGAGCAGTATGCCACCGAACTGACTACCGACCGACCAAGTGAGATA
Organism: Musca domestica; assembly: GCF_030504385.1. Taxonomy (NCBI): domain Eukaryota; kingdom Metazoa; phylum Arthropoda; class Insecta; order Diptera; family Muscidae; genus Musca; species Musca domestica. The sequence goes on from NW_026712358.1 coordinate 3,676,221, forward strand.
TCCTGAGTGTGTGTGTGTGTCTGTGAGCTCCTGAGTGTAAATGCAATTAAAACCTCTCCACAGGTGTTCTTTGTATTAACGCACTTAAATGTGTCACTTGCAGGGTTTCCGCAAACAGGATACTTTGCCTTTTACAATTACAATATTCGATGTCAATGCCGCTGCTGTGGCATCCCAAAAAGGAATCGGCTTCATCGCAATATGCTTTTGAAAGAAAACTGTGGGCTTCTAATGGAGATGGAAAACATTGAAACATAATTATCACTTTTGATAATTCGTGGTGTGGGGGAAGGGGACACAAAGAAACAAATTTTCAATTTTCTTTTAATTTTATAGTCATTGTCTGTAGTATGGTGAGGGTGCTGGTGGGGTTCACTGTCACAAACACACACACACATACACCCAATATATCACGGAATGCAGGTTGTCATATAATTTTCCATCATATCTGATGTTTGACTGGCATCACCATTTCCATGTGTTGGGTAATTTAGTTGGCCATTGTTTCCTTATTTTGCAGATGACTTTCAGCTATTCCACACCTCCTTCGCATAGGCTAGGATGACGAAGTAGCATTTTGCGATGATATATTGAAAACATATGCCTTTTGCAAATTAAAGGGTAAAATGTTAATAACCCCAACGAAAGAGGTGTGAATTTTTTGATAAATTCAATCCATATTGGCCTGTCATCAGTGGGAATCAACCCTTATAGTTTTGTCAGGGTAGATAACATCTGATAATCACTCATTTCCAGCGAACAATTCTGCCAACAAGTCGCAACATAACTCAATTTTCTATTGAATTCTACGGGCATTTTATTTTTGACGAAATGGATGAATGGTCGGATGGACAGAGAATGGCAGGGGAATAAACATGCCATAACATAATATGTGTGTGTTGGTAGTTACATGTGTAAGTACATTACATGCATGTATCCTGACAACAAAAACAAACATGAACAGTGGTTATGCTAAGAAAAAGTGGAAAGTATTTGTATTTTTTTTTTAATTTATGGGCCAAGTAAGAGAGAGAGCCAATAAAGTCCATATTCAATATTAACCTAAAATTGAATCAATAAAAAAGAACTAAATAAAAAGCTACAATCTTGAAATGTTGCACGAGGGTCAGTATGAATGCGTAACTGTGTGATAAGGCTGGGTTTTTAGAAATTTGTACTAAAATATTACTAAAATGTACTAATAATGTAATATTTTGTATTGCACAAACGGAATAAATTTAAACTTGGAATGAGAGTCATTAATTGAATGCTAGATAGATGTACCAAAGGGTTTTGGGAAATTCCCTAAGAAAAGACTAAGAAAAGTTCTAAAATGGTACCATGTGTACGGATAGAACTAAAAACTTGAAATTTGGTATTAGAACCAAAGTTGAAAAGTAAGTTTGATATATGAAAATGGTTTTGGAAATGTGTACTAAAAGTACTAAATTTGGAGGGTGAACGACTGAAACTGGAATTTTGAAATTTTGTAATGGGGTCCCTATTTGTGGTAGGTTTCTGACAAAGAGGTGGTTTTGGAATTGCGTACTACAAGTGCCCGAAGCTTTGTAAATAGTACTAATTTTTGGTATAATTTGGTATTTGGTGAACAGATTGAAATTTTATATTAGGGTCTCTTTTCATGTGTGAGTAGACTTATGGAGGAGGTTTCGGATAAATGTACTATAATTGTACGAAAAGCACTGGATGGTACTGTTTAATACACCCTCCAGAATATTTTCGCGATAATATTCGGCATTTATTCTAATGCCGACTAATACGAGCGGAGAGCGACCATCGGCTGTTATGGAGGCCTACACCATCACCATGGCCGGCTCTTGAGTTCTGGTTGCCACATTTTCTGCTGACCTCTTTGGCAAGTAAACACGATCATTTTGTTTGTTTACAAACTGCTGGAAAACTAATGTTTTCTCATCGGAGAAAACCAAATTCGGCAGTTCACCACTTTCGGCCAAGCGAAGCAACTCTTTATCTCTTTTGAGTCTAATTTGTTTCTGTTGCGGTGTAAGTTCTTGTACTTTTTGGAATTTCTATGGCTTTACCCCGAGCTCATATTTCAATATTTAACGAAAGGAATATTGCGATATGTTCAGCTCACGAGGCAGTTTTCGACCACTGCGACGCGGGTTTCGTTCAAGTCGCTTCTTTACTTTTCGAACCATTTCTGCTGATGTTGCTGTTTTCTTCAGTCCACTTCCTTGACGTCGGGCTACGGTAACGAGCGATGGTAGGAGACACCAATGGCTGGAGTGCTCTAACGATTAAAGGCTGGAGTGCTCTAACGATAGCCACTTGTGGTTTTCCAGCCAAATATAAAGAAAGCACACTATCACGCCTGAATTCCCCCACGAATAACTTTTTTTCTTAAAAATTCTTACCAAAATGTTTTTGTACTCTTGTAAACAATATAATGAGCTGTCACTGGAATAATTTTAACAGCTGTCGGACGAGTGATTTAGAAATGCCATCAGTCTGAAATTGGTTGCAGTTTTTTCATTTCACCCTGTATATACAGTGTGAATTTTCAAGGACTGGCAAAAGATATAAATATTTTTTAAGATTTTAAGAACGTAATTTCCTAAATGTCATGGTATTTGTAAAAACATTTTCATGACAAAAATCACAGTTTTTAACCCATTTTCTCATGTTTCTTTAATGAATATTTTCATCCCTGCGATTCCACGGTGCACACCATTTGATATTGTCATCGATGGCACAAGTTGTAACAAATGTGTCTGTAAATGCCCAAAACACCCGTGACATTGTCAAAATAATGTATAATTTTCATAAATTCTTAACTTTGCACAACCAACCCTTCGAACATTCGCTTGTGTGCGACCGTGTGTTTGTGCGCTTGAGTGTACTCTCAATTGAGGGATAATATTTCGCCAAACAAAGAACAGACATCCTTATTAGGATTTTTCCTATTTTCAATTGAACGTTCTACCAAAAGAAAAAAAGGTTAATTTCATGATTTCTGATTTGTGTGTGAGTTTGTAATGTTATTATTATTGTTGTTGTTGTTTGAAATTACTTTTTCCCCGATTTTCACCTTAGCACGAGTTTTATGCCACCACCATTGCCACTTTGCCATAGCCAAACATAGCGGACTATAGCCCGTGCTACATGGCATTTGGAGGAAACAGTGGCAAGGGAGAACAAAAAAAGAGTACATCATGTCAGCGACTTCCGACAGATGTTAACCAGAAGCTGTTCGGGAAAATTGCTATGCGTTTGTTTTTATGCAAAAGACAGGGAGTTCTGGCATTCCGTAGAGTTGCGCCCATCGCCAACGCCCCATGCAAAATGATTGTCTTGTCTTTCGCTTTGGCAGGCAATTGAAAAACGGAAAGAAAATTACTATGACTGCTGTTCGAAGTGGTGGTAATGGAAAACGAATTAGTCGTCGCCGTCTTCGTCATATTTCGCGTTTTTTCCACCTTGTGCTATCAATTGTTTGCCGGGTTCGAGAGGTGTGATAATTCATGGCAGATGACATTGCGACGTTTGTCTTTGGCAGCAGACGTTGCACTTCTTCTTTTGAAAGTTTTTTTTTTTTTTTGTTTTTCAAGAGTGGCAAAGTAACGAGATTTGGATAGCATTTAAATATCGATAACATTGAGAGCGCGTGCTATGCGTGACATTGTCATTCGAGATGGGCGGCATGTGCTCTCCAAAAAGACACAAGATGTAGAAAGAGAGAATAAAGTTTGAAACAATTTCAAGTTCAGCTAATGTTGCATAAATCATAAATATACGTTGTATTTGAGAGAAAAAGAAATTATTTTTATAATTGAGGAAAAGATTATCTTTAAATTTAAGTAAGGCACGAAAAGTTTCCTGGTTAGAATCATATCAAGAGCATTTCATATTTTTGAGCTTTGGAAAGTAAATTTTTTTAAATTTTAGGCCCCACAAAGTTTATACATTCTTGATAAGCATTCTATGCCGATTAAGTCATGTCCTTCCATTTGTCTGTCTCTTCGTCCGTTGAAATCACTACAGCTTCTATACGAAATGAAATAGGTTGATACAATTTTAATCAGATGTATTTTAGGTCCCTGAAAATGGGCTATATAGGTCCACGTAGAATTTTACTTAGATGTGTTTTAGGTCCCTGAAAATGGGCTATATAGCTTAAAGTTTCAATATAGACCCCATATAACTGTTTTTTTGGGTGTTCCAGTCACAATTTCAAACCAAATTTGCTGTAAATTGCAGAATACTTTACATATGGGTCCTAATTTTCGTATAGACTCCATATATAAATGTACGTTCATACATTCGGTATTTGGATGCTTTGTGTCACATTTTTCACCGGAATTGTTTCAAATTTTTGGAACTACATCCTGAGGCAGAAAATTTCCTGTACAGATAATAGGTTTTTCAACAGAACTATCCTAATTTAGGTGTTTTGAATTTGTAGAATAGGTACCACATTCTCAAGCAGATATTGGCTGCAAAGGCCCATGATTTCGTATAGCACCATATAACCGTAAAATATGGAATTCGGAATTTTTTAAATTAAAGCAGCCTTTTTCAATGGAATCTTTACATTTTGCAAGTTCCTTCTAAACGTTGGACGGTATTAAAAGTTCAGCCCGCCCTTATTTACCAGGAGTAACTCGCGTATTTTGCAATACTCCCTTCATTTGTAATCGCTCTACATGTCTCAATAATGAATTACACCTTACGAAATAGAAATATCGGAATTAGTTGCTAAATGGTTATTTTCCCTATCATAATAAGATAAAGGGCCTAAACCGTACTTTAGGATTTTTTGAATAGTAAACATAATATCATTTTACCGTTAAATTGAAAATGAATAAATAATGTAACCTACCACAACCGAAAAATCGGGAACGAACTTAAAGGTACACAAAAGGGTCTATGATCAGAATAAACTTTGTATCAAATTATAATATCACATGGTCGAGTGTGTCAGTTTTGTCGGTGGTAATATCTATAAATCGAATACATTCAATTGGAGACAATAAATTGTTTGTGAGCAGTCAAATCAATATCGTTTCATTCGTTTTGTGATCTCCACCCTTGGCAGTGAAAACCTCCACGATTTGAAGCGTTTTAGCATATTCCAATATAAAGCTAGGTTATGATATAGCTTCCAGGGATGGATAACTTAAATGGTGAAGTATAAATTCACACAGTATTGGTTCACGCCATATTATAGCTCTTATATATTATTATTTCCCCCGATCATCTAAATTTAAAGGATCTCGACTTATTTCATTCAATTTATCATTCGTTTACCGATTTCAGGTTTTGTGAAGGACTACAGGAGAAAGATTAAGATATCTCATTCACTTTGTTCATTATTTACAGGCTAATAATAATTGTTGTCACTTACAATACATCCACATATTTTTAATCTCGTTTTATTCCACATTTTTTGAGGATAAGAAATTAAATACATTCTTGATTCAAATTTTTATAATAAATATTTTTTTTTTATAAAAAATAAAAATTCCATTGAAGATATACACACTCATTTTTTTTGTTTAACCCACATTAACCTTTATTGTTTCCGATTGTTCCCACGCCCTCAAATTCATTCCACATGGTTGTAGTTATAGCCGATTACAACTCCATTTCCACTTGGCAATTGTCTGTTAATTTTGTGCATAAATACAATCATCAACATTATCGCTACCACAACAATGAAGCCCCCTCCACTCTTCTCTTTTTGAATGGTAACAGGCAGCAACAGAAGCCGCAACAACCTGTAAAAATAGCCAAAGGCATAGCAACTCTTTTTGCTGGTGGAGTAGTCGCAGCAGTGTTTTTTGTGAGCAAAATGCAAATAATTGAGATCAAAAATGGGATGGCAGACACGACAATGCAGCAGGAGGAGGAGGAGGAAGAGGTCAATACACATTTATGCCGGACAAACCAGCCATACTCAAATACTCGCCAAGTAAGAAATCTCAGTTGATGGGACATTGCCTGGAGTTCGGGGTGTAGAAATCTTTCAATAAATGCCCAGCAAACATTTAAGTTGCGGTGGCTCAATGTTTACACGTTTTTCGTAATGCAAACTTTGTTTTGCAAGCAGTTGACGGTGGCAGACCGCCAACAAATGGAACAATAACAAATCGGACTATAACAGCACAAGGCATGTGAATTGGGACGGAGAAGGTAATTTAACATTTTAAATCGATTGATACTTAACTTCCTGAATTAAAACGATTATTACACAAAAAGTATTTTGATTACATAGAGAATTATTTGCAAATAGGTTAGCAGATATCAGTGCTAGATTCCCTTGAAATCTTAATTCCCTAAAAACCCTTGAATACAACAAATGGCAATATTATTTTATAGGAAGATCAAGTAAGATTTGTAGAAACAAGTTAAAAAGCAGTAAATTCTGCCGGGCCGAAATTTATATATCATCCACCATTTGGAACGTATTTGGAAATTAAAAAAAAAAAAATAAAATCCTTAAAAAATACCGAATATAGCCGTGGACCTACATATGCATTGTTTGTCATAAGCCAATACCATATTCAAATTCGAAACATGAAATAAACGGTAAATAATGTAGCTAAAATCATCAAAATATCGTATATAGGGAGGTAGTACCGTTATATGATATATGCGAAGAATTGGACCAGCATAGACAATTTTCTGTCATAGGCTGTGGAATCCATTACGAACTTCAAATACGACATCTCAAGCAATTTCGGTGGGTATTATACCTAAACTTGTTCAAATACCGAATATAGGGATGTGCATATATATACGGCATATGAATAGACAATTTTCTGTCATAGACTGTAGTATCCACTACGAACTTCAAATAACGAATTTGAAATAATTTTGGTGAACAATATCGCTAAAATCATTATAATACCGAATATCTGGAGGTACTGTTATATGGGGGCTATATGGACCTACATGGCCCATTTACGAACTTAACCTGCCTACTGACAGAATAAATATGTGTGCAAAATTTTAGCCTACTATCTCAATTCGTTCGAAAGATACCATGATTACAACAGACAGACGGACAGACAGAAAGACAGACTTCGAAAAGACAGACTTAGAATTTTACGCTGATCAAGAATATATATCCTTTGTTGGGTCTGACATAAGTATTTTGAGGAGTTACAAGCGGAATGACAAAGTTTATATACCCTCCATAGTATGGTGGAGGGTTTTGATAATATAAATTACCCATTTTTTAGGTGTTGCCACTTTTAGAGTAAATGTGCGATATGTTCTTCAAAGGAAAGGAATATTATGAATTGAGCCACTTTCAGCTCATGCGTGGAGCATAGTTCACCTATTTCAATTCACAGATTCAAATACGTTGGTCTTCAATTGCGAAAGGGATATGACTTTGGATGGATGGATGAATGATGATGATGACTATAGCTGTAGGCGCATTTAATTAAATGTCAGCGTGTGCGATGCAGCACAACTCCATACTGAATGCACAACGACGGCACATATATGTATACGCAGGACTCGAAAGCGAGAAGCTACATTAAGAGTAACAATTCGTAAACATGCATAATGTTATGGCCGCAAATGGGTTGCATGGGCTTACAACATGTATCAACAAATTGAATACAACAACAATAAAAACAACATCAGCTACAGTAGCCGAGTGTCAGGAGCCACAATACCGACAGCAATAATAAGGGTCATCTCACGGTAGCCACAAATGAAGAGGAGTTGGGCTGGATCGGTGTGTGTGTGCGTGTGTGCGGGGGTATGTGTTCAAATTATATTCACTGATTATGACTGGAATTGAGCATCCATTATTCTATCCTGCATTCATCCATCAACCCATCCATACATCCATTCAGCCACTCATTCATCCCAACGAACAATTCAATTGATTACTTTAGGCTGTTTGTTAAAGTGCGGGCGTCCGACCAAGCGACCGACCGACCTGCTTGCTGATGATTTTTGTTGGATTTTATAAAATATTAATGTAATTATAAAATACAACAACAACAAAAACAACAGCGGAGAGGACCAACAATAAAATGGAAATGGTGGTATTGTACAACGCTCAACCACAAACACCGGAGCTCGTTCTGCAATCTCGCCGTGGATGATGACGATGTCGTTGGCGATAACGACGTTGATGCGAACGGTGATGATGATGGAGAAATAAAATGCCCCGGAGGTCGATAATAACAACAGTATTTCATTTTCACATTCCGATTATTTGTTGAAGATAATACGAACCTCACTTATTTCGTTGTCCGTGGGTGTGTGCGTGTGTGTTCGGAAAAACGAAAGAAAAGGCTAATTAAAATTAAATTTTTAAACGACGAGGGTGGTAACATCATTTGGCTTTGCTTAAATTTGTTCGATTTCGTGCTAAAGTTAAATGGATGAGACCACTACGCCCATGCGAATTGAGTGAGGAATTGCACGAAAGGTTACAGCCTTGCTCCGCAGATATGACTATTTATATCTAGGTCTGGAAAATATATAAAATATAAAAGTTTATGGTCGCCTAAAATTCGGTAATGCGTTGCAGACTTTACATTAACCTGTCTGGCTTACAGGAATTCAGAATTTCGAGAAGTAAGGTAATCAAATAAAGAGGTGGATATGATGTGGGCCTAAATTTTTATATTATTTTTATGTGATAAAACTTTAGCTCGGAAAAATATTGGAGAACAGATAATTTAATGAAGGGCTGCGATTTTACACCTTTAAAGAAAACCAAAATAAGCCCTATTAATTCCCTATCTAAAAATGAGCAGTGAAATAAGTGACGACTGAAGCTATAATCTTGAAATATTGCACGACAGCAAGTCTTGGTTCGTAGGCGCGGAATTAGGCTACGTTTTTTGTAAATTAGTGCAAAAAGGGTACAAAAGGGTAAAGGTTAAGTAATAGAAAGTACTAAATATTGAATGCTTTGTATTAGGCAAGCAGAATGAGCTAAAATTCTGAGATTTGGAATGAGAGTCACTAATGGAGTGCAGAATAGGTGTACCAAAGGATTTTTAACTTAATTCGAACTTTAAGGTTACGAAAAGCTCTAATTTTGTACTAAAGTTCTAAAATTGTACCATTTGGTAGTAGGAACGGATAGAGCTAACAACTTGACATTTAGTATGAAAATAAAGGTTGGAAAGTATGTTTGGTTTTGGAAATGTGAACTAAGTGTGCGAACTGTACTAAATGGAACTAAATTTGGAACAGTTTGGTTCAGGGTGAAGCTAGAATTTTGAAATTTTGTTTTGGGGTCCCTTTTAGGGGTTAATTTGTGATAAAGAGGTGATTTTGGAAATGGGCACTAAAAGTGCACGAAAAGTACTAAATAGTACTATATTTGGTACAATTTGGTATTGGGTGAACAGATAGTGCTTGAAATCTGAAATTTGGTATTAAGGTCGCTGCTTATATGGACCCTGGACATATGTAGGTGGTTGTACGAAAATTACTAAACTAAAATAGAGCTGGAAACCCAAATTTTGATAGTGATGTCTGGTATCTATGATTGAGACAAAAAGTACTAAATGGTACTAAATTTGGTATTGGGTGAAGGGATATAGCTGGAAAATAGGCTGGAGAAATAAAGCTGAAATCCCGAAAGTTGATATGGATGCCGCTGTTGGTGTCTGTGGCTGAGATTTGGAACGTATGAAAAATTTCAGGTTCATCAAAAAATTATACATAAATGGTAAAATGCGTAGGGTAAATATCTATCGACTGACAGTTTTTAACCTGACTTATGACGAACTTCGTAATTTATCGAAAATTCTGTATTAAGGACCTCCCATAGGACGGTTACTCTCGATTATGAATATTTTGAACTTTTCACTCACAGTTTTTAAGCTCATTGGCCAATGCATTTTGCCATATCAGGATATCAGTTGATAGAGCAATAATATCAGTTTTATTCAACCTTTACATTTTAAGGTTTCAGAATATGCAAAGAAGAAGATATAAGTTCACTATTTCGTACAGCCCTCCAATAATAGTGGGTCCTAATTTTTGTTAAGTATTCAGATACAATTTCTAATCATATTGTTGGTTGTTGAGTTCTTATTGTATGAGGTTATATTTCAAAGTCGCCCAAAAAAATGTTTATACCCTTCACCGTACTATGGAGGGTATATTAACTTTGTCATTCCGTTTGTAACTCCTCGAAATACTCATGTCAGACCAAACAAAGTATATATATTCTTGATTAGCGTAAAATTCTAAAACGATTTAGGCATGTCTGTATGTCTGTCTGTCCATCTGTCTGTCTGTTGTAATCACGCTATCTTTCGAACGAATTGAGATAGAAGGCTAAAGTTTTGCACACATGTTTTTCTTTTTATTCGACCTTTTTATATTTTAATAAAACACATGTTTATTTTTCCAGTAGGCAGTTTGAGTTTGTAAATGGGCCATGTAGGTCCACGTTTTCATATAGCCCCCATATAACGGTACCTCCCGATATTCGGTATTTTGATGATTTTAGCGACATCATTCACCGGAATTGTTTCAAATATGGTATTTGAAGTTCGTAATGGATACTACAGCCTAAGATAGAAAATTGTCTGTGCAGATCCACGTCTTCGTATAGCCCCCATATAACGGTACCTCCCAATATTCGGTATTTTGATGGTTTTAGCGTCATTATTCACCGGAATTATTTCAAATTACGTAATAAGAGCTCGTAATGGGAACTGCAGTCTGTGACAGAAAATTGTCTATGCAGGTCCAGGTCTTCGTACAGGTCCCATAAACCAGTACCTCCCTACATTCGGTATTTTGACGAGTTTAGGTACAATACCCATCAAAATTGTTTGAGATTTGGTATTTGAAGTTCGTAATAGATGCTACAGCCTATGACAGAAAATTGTCTATGCTGGTTCACGTTTTTGCACAGCTCCGATATAACGCTACCTTTCTATATACGATATTTTGATGAATTTAGCTACATTATTCAACGTTTAGTGCATGTTTCGAATTTGAATATGGTAATGACTTATGACAAACAATGTCCATGTAGGTCCACGTCGTATAGACACCAATATAACGGCTATATTCGGTATTTTTAAATTTTAACAAATTTTTTTAAAGATTTTATTTCCAAATTCGTTCCAAATAGTGGAGAGTATTCAAAGTTCGCCCCGGCCGAACTTACTGCTTTTTAACATGTTTTTTTTTTTTAATTTTGGTTCAAGTTTGAGATTTATGTCCTTCTTTCCCGGCCAAGCAGCTGTAATTGAATGAAGTGTTATGAAAACGATTACAAAATCAACTCGTGTTTTCGAAAATAGAGCGATTATTTTTTTGAATCATTTCTTATTTCTTGGTGGCAATGCCCATCCAGAAATAAGGGCTTGGAAAATTGGTGCCAAAATATAGTTAATGACCACCTAATTTGGAAAGTAGCATAAGTTTATATTTCTACCACATTGCTTTTACTGCGGCAACCCCAAGTTCTATGTACTTTGAAGCCTAGCTAGAGGATAAAAAAATGTCTGTATTCAACAGAAAAATTGTGTCTCTCTATAAAAAGCAAATTATTTACCACATGTTCGTCAAATTTCAACACGCTTCATTAAACGTTTAAATTAATTTCATAATTTCGAACATAAATTTCAAAAATGATTGTCACGGTTTAAGTACATTCGAACTTGCTGCCCTCGTACAAGTGACTAACGCTTTCGTCAATAAAAGAAATATTCCAGTGAACTTAATCACAGAAGTCACAAAGTTTCTCTGTCACAAAGGCATAAAAGGGGGAGAAGAGGAGGGAGGTTAAGGATGTGGTGAAAGTGGCTTTGTGGCATTGTTAAGCTGTGTGGTTTTCTAGTCTGGGTGTGTATTATGGGAAGTCGATGGGGAGTGGTAGAAGGGGTTAGAATAGACTAATACAAACATAATTTACCTTGAAGGTGATGTATACACTTGTTAACAACAGCAACTGTAACAGCAACAACAGTTGTTTACAATTTTCCTGTACCAGAACTAAAAACATTGGCAGCATCCTTTGCCAAAACAAAGCAAAGGGATTTTCTTCGGGAGCAGAAGGGTGAAATTACAACCCATCAACAACCCCCTCTCCCACACGCTGTGATTGTGTAGTCTGGTTATTACCATTGTTTATGTTGTGAATCACAACTTGTGATGAGCTTCTGCTACAGGGTGCGTTTGGGGGATGTGAGGGTGCAAGTGGTTATTCACAAATTGAGGTAATGTCTTTCGTCATGGCAACATATTGATAGACAATAATTTGTCTTAATGAAAATTTGGCCCAACAAAAGATATAATTTATGATATTGCCACGACGTGCTGACAATTACTAACGCCGTGCCTTTGTTTTGAAAAGGTTTCACTTCGAAACTTTTTACTGCAATTACAGAAATTTGAAATTTATTTAAGATTTTTGGTACAACATTTGTCAAACTTCCTGGAAAGTTAGTTCAAGCAACGACAAAAACACCACAAGCTATGACAGTTACAATTCCGCTTGACTATTATTCGAGTTGTTGTTGCTGAGGTCTGTGCTCTGTGAACTAAATTGGTGGGAGATGAGGAGGGGGTGGACGATGTCTAATTGTTTGACAATCACCGAAACCTTTTAAGTAAAAATTCAAATTAATTTATTTCCAAAGAATAACTGTGACAAGCTTAAGTATACTTTGCACAACAAAGTAACATTTATTGAATAGAACAGTGATAAGAAAATATTGTCAACAATTATTGTTTATTGTGTTTTCAATAATAATATAAACAAATAAAGGTAGGTAGAATATGAAAAGATTAAATTTTTCTGAAAAATTCATTGAAATATATTCTATTTATGGAACATGTAGTGTTTTCCAAAAGAATATCTTTAAATTAGCATTGCTTAAAACCTGGAAACTAATTGTTTGAAATTCTCAGAATAAGAAGAAATAAGAAACGGGGAAAGTCTATAAGCGGGCGGGATCGTCAATTTGATACAGTACTACCTACTCAATATATTGAGGTGACGTTTCTCGTGATTTCAAACCCTTTAGACTAGTATGAACGAATCCTCTACGTATTGAGTTTCTATTGCGGTGCATTCCAAAAATACTGTACATTTTTTCCAATTGGTAGTTAAAGCTAAAACTTTTAGAAACACCAATTATCAGGAAATATATGCAGAAATTAGCCCATTTCAACTGACAAAAAAATCCATTTGACATTAAGAAAATTGTCAGATTTTCAAATTTACCTATAGACTTTTCAATTTTTGGCAGAAAGGGTTATATATCCACTAAGAACACGAAACGACAAAAATTGCGTATATTTTATTAATTTTTCTAAATAAATAAAATCGCCCTGCAAAAGCTTCTATTGCCAAATAATGAGTTTTCTAACCAATTTTTTGTAATCGTTACTACTGCAACGTGGGCCTGTCATCTGAAAAAACTAGTTATGATTTAAAAGTAGACTTTCTGTTTGGTCCTTGCTGGTATTGAACTTTGTGCTATGATAAACACTACAGACTGAGAAGAGACTTAAAAACAAGTTATAAAGTATCAGTCGATTATGCTGACAGATATATACCCTTAGCCAGTGTTCAATTATTTAAATATATTTTGACTTCTGTTATGATTATTTAAATTGTTGACCCTCTATGGAGTAGGTTCCAATGGAACTGGACCAATATTGTCCATTTCGTATCGGACCTAACTAAATATGATATAAATGTTGCGACGAGTCAGGTTTCGACTATATTGGTTACTTATTTTACTTTATATCAGATATGCGATCATTTTTAGAAAAATCACTGACTTGTTCCGCAAGTTATGACAGATAATAGTATAGAAAATGGTGACCCTTTGTTGGTGAGGTATCAGAGAGAGTTCGCAGATATATCATCTTCACAACAGATTTAGAGTTAGCAAAAATGTTTGCATGTTTGAAATCTGAATACTGTTTGATTCTTATTTTGCATTATTTGAGCGTTTTGTATTACAAAATCTTGAACCCTAAGTGGGAGATGTACCAGAAGAAATGGTCCGATATCTATCATCTTTACAGATCTTGTGTTGCTGGAAATATTGAGATGTACCAAGTCTGAATCGAATACGATGTTAATTACGCGTTTTATGAACTTCATGGATATTCAACATTTTGACACTTTGTGGGGGAGGTACCAGAAGGAGACCAATACACCACATCTTTACGGCAGACATTTGGTTAACAAAAATATTGTGATGTGTGAAATATGAAGACAATTGAACGATTTAGCGAAGTTCGCCTGTGGAATCACGCTATCTTCGGAACGAAGTGAGATAAAATTTAAATGATAAATGGGTCATGTCGGATTTTTTTTTGGAAAATTTTCAAGTTTTAATTTCAAATTTTCAAAATTAACTTGCTTTTACGTGTTTTACTTGTTTTTTCATATGTCGGACATGAAGAAAAACCGCTTTACTAAGGCCTACAATGAATTTTTAAATACATTTAGATATTCCTGGACGTACAGGGATTCTATTTAATACAAGGAAATATACTCCTTTAAGACACACCTAAATTTTTTCCCATTGACTAAACATAATAATTGAATTACATTGTATCTTATCGCCCTTGAGAGGGTACAAATTGTTATCACAATATATCAGAGCAATGAAAAATATTAATTTCAAATAAAGTTAATCAAACACTTAAAAATATCACTTATAACGTCTAAAAAATCCGTTATAGATGTAGAATGTTGCCGAGAAGAAACGACATTCAGAAGAATTGAAAATACGCATTCAAAACAAGATAAAGAAAAAAAACCTTTGTGTTATCTCAATTTCGAGAATTGAATTTTGTCACAATATGCTCTGTTCGTTAATTGGAATTTAATCGAACCAATAGATTCATTCGTAGCAAGTTAATATTTTTGACAGGATGAATCATTTCATATTTACATAACAAATCATATCAATTTGTATCAATTTCCATTTTAATATCCTTGATTGACTAGAAGAAGATTTTCTCACAATACCCATCAGGGGAAACATCCCGAACTCCTTCAAAGAGTTCATCATCCTTATGCTAATTTTGTTATTTTTATGCCCATCTTGTCAGGCAGAAGAGAGCAATCATGGAGTTGAGCATGGATAATCCCTGAGGAAATAAAAACGACCAATAATTACGTCAATATTTTTGTTACGGTGGCCAACCAGCCAGCCATTCAGTCAGCCAACCCCCAATTAATAATTCATAAATTGGTGTCCTTGCGCCATTGTTTGCCTCGGCACTGCAAATCCCAATGTATCAATAACATCACGCATAAAAAAATAACAATGCTCTGCGAACAAGCCCATGAACAATTTAAGGCTATGGCCTGGCTTCGCTGCTTAGATCGACAGCTGTCAAAAATGACATTTCAATTGTCAAACAATGTACATTCTCTCCCTGCCAATCCCCTGTGATTTCGATTTTTTATACATGGCTTAATAAAGCCTTTTAAACAATTCCCAAATACTTCCTGGTAGATGGGTTTTTTGTTCTTTCCTTCTACATTTTGTCAATTGAGATTCGTTGCAATTCAAATCGAAATAATTTTTATTGTAAATGTTCTTGTTGTTGTTCTGTTCATATTTTTTGTACTAGTCGGGCTGAGTATTCGTTGTACACTTATGGAAAGTGGGATTTTAAAGAATTGGCAAAATATCATTGAACTGTTGGTAGAGTGGGGAGCGGCGATACTCAAGGGGTGGAGGGGTTAGCATGCAAAAAAATTGAATCAAATGAAAAAAAGAAATGGTGAGTTTTACATTCATTTTTAAATGTTATTTAACCCACAAAATACGCTATTGTTTAGTGTGAACAATTGCGATTACCACAACTCCTGAGTGTGTGTATGTGTGCAGGGGAGAGAGTGAGTCGCAGCCAACTCGCTGAGGGGGAAGGATTCTATTATTCGCTTAAACGACACATAAACGTTCATTTGTGCGCGTATTTTCATAAAATGTGTTAAAAAGTTTAAATTTCTCGGGGGTTGGTGGGTGTGTGTGTGAGAGTGTGTGCTGAGCTGTGTGTGGCTGTTGCCTTTGCCGCCACAACTGTTGAGGTTGAGTAGATGATGGTCCTTTTGTTTTTTAAAAGCGATATATTTTCATTTCATTTCAAACAACATTTGCTGCGGTTTTTATGTAATTATGATTGTATTATATTTATATGTTTGTATATCAAAATTATAAATGTATGTATTAACAGTTAAAAGGCAACAAATTATAATTGCTACGTAAAAATTATTGAAAATTTTCTAACCCGATTTGGTAAAAATTCGGAAATTGATGGCATGATCAAAAATTAACCTTAATGCCCCATCAATTAAAAAATTGGAAAGATATAACTATTTTTTTTAAAGAAGCTAGATACGTAATCTGAAATTGATTTATGTTATTTGCAGTCAATACTCTTGGAAAATATGGTGAAAATACAAAATCTGGTATTTTCAAGTAATTTCGGTTGGGCTAAACTTTTTATGCCTTCCATGCTGAACTTATGATTAAATCTTGTAAATTCATAAAATTGGAAGTTGTAGTATAATGGGGTTGTACCTATATTGAATATTTTTTTGAGAGGAGTTAATCACACTATTATGAACTCGATATTTGATAGAAAAATGGGTGGCGAAACCCCAAAATGCCTAAAATCAGGGGGTGCCTTTATATGGGAGCTATACAAAAAATTGATCTGCATTGAATAGTTGTTGGAAGAAACAAAACTGCCCACAGCGAAACCGAAATGTTAAACTGTAGCTTTTTTGGTTGGAAATTGGATCCAAAACTTTCAAAATACCGAAAGACAATAGGTACTGTTATATAGGGGCGATAACTAAACGGGAACCGGTATAATCGATTTTAAACATGTCTGTGATAATTTTTTAAGCTCTATCTCAAATAGTGCACACTCTATTACGGACGGACCGATGTATATCGTAAGGGGTCTACGACGAATATTTGATGGTGTTGCATAAAGAATGTAAATATTAATATACCATCTATCCTAAATGGATGTATAAAAAACTGAAATCAGGCGCTGCTGCTTAATTTGCATACCCTCAGCCATACATATCATTTGGGCCAAATAGGTTTCAGGACATTTGGAGTCGATCTAGGGGTGTCTGTCAGTCCGTCTAGACACTCTAGAAGAAAGTATCAAAATTCATCCAAACTGGGTACATCGTAACATTGTTGTCAAACTTAGATCGAGTTCGGAGTTGGACAATATCGGTCACCTCCATAAAGGGTCAACAGGAGGCAGAGGGTGTATATCTGTCGGCGATATCACTAATAATTTTTAACGTGTAATAATTTTGATCTAATTTTGCAAATCCTAATATTTGCGTCTGTTCTAGATCAGGTGCCAAAAGGGATCTCCCATAAAGGTTGAATTTTTTGAATAATTATAACTCTTAAAAAGTATTATGTAAGATTGTTTTCAAATTTCACACATCCTACTATTTTTATGAACCCAAGATCTGGTAGTAAGACGGAATATATCGGTCCACTTCTTCTGGTACCTTTTTGAAATACCAAACGATCAAAGAAACCGAAATAAGCATCCAAATCTCTTCAAATTCCACACATACAAACATTTTTGCTAACACAAGATCGGTTGTATCTGCGAACCCCTTCTGGTACCTCACCCACAAAGGGACACAATTTTCAATACTATTATCTGTCATAACTCGCGAAAAAAGACAGCGATTCTTTCTACATTCTATATCTAAATATTTCTCTCAACCAGAAACTTAACATGAATATGGAATTTATGATTTTTATCCGCATAAAATTGAATATAAATGTTCGATTTTCTTGAAATTCTGCCCATACCAATATTTTTATCTGTATTAGATGAAGTATGAAAATGGAATACTTCGGTCGACTATATCTGGCAACTCAAGCACATTTTAAATTTTCATATGTAACTTATAAAGTGAAGAAAGTAGTCGATATAGTCCAAACCTGGCACGCCGCAATATTTGTATCATATTTATTTAGGTCCGATACGAAATGGACAATATTGTCCCATTCCATCGAAACCTACTCCATAGAGGAGATTTGAATAATTATAAGAGAAATAAAAATATATTAAAATGATCGAACATTGGCTGAGGGTATACATCTGTCGGTAAAGCCGACTGATACTTTTTAACTTGTTTTTAAATAATTTCATTCAAATGACTGACTCGGTTGACCATGCGATTGTGTAAAGCTGTGTTTCGCCGATTGCTTCACGAATAGCATATTATATTCATAATACTGGTAAGGCAGAAGGGAATTTTTTTAAGCTTTTAATGTGTTATTTTACTCATACAACTCCCAAGTTAATGTTAGGTTTATAAATAGTAGAGGTAACAGCTGGAGGTATTAATTAAGAATGCTCTTGTAACGTATTTTTGCTGGTACAATTTCATAACAGTTTTTAGAATAAATTAGAATGTAAATAAAGTATCTGTTAAATTTTTAAAATAAAATAAAAATTCAAAATTTTTTAAAATAATTTAAAATTTCTTCTGCGTTTTTGGTTATAAAAATAGTAGTTGCCCTAAATTCCAATTTTGTTACCTTGAAAACTATATTCCACAAAAAGTTTAAATTTATAACGTTCCATTTTCATGTCTCAACACTGTAGAAAAAGAAATGTTCCATGTACGGTTGTTTGTGTGTTTATATGTTATGCATTAATATCATTTAACCACTAAACATTTTTATTATTATTTCAACAAATGGGATTTCAAAACGGCAGCAGCAGCATCATCATCATTGCAACACACACACATTACCATTGTTGAGGTGGAGGTGAACATGGGTTAGAGCATGCAAATTGTTGGGTACGAGGATACGAGGAGTGTGTACATTTTATTCGGTTTTGTTGGTTTCGGGGTTTTGTTATTTGCTTTCGTTTCAAATATTCCACGGCCGGATATGCCAGCATTCAGTTCATGTTCACTCACATTTTGATTTGGTTTGAGTATTATTGGCAGCCTGTGATTGTGTTTGGTAATATGTGTCACAAATCCTCCACCTTCGTCGCAGAATCCTTAATAACAATGCAATTATAGATGTGTGTGTGTGAAATTTAATGAGATTCATTTGAACTTTCCACCTTTTTTCCCATTCTTTCTCACTCCGCACTTAAATGCAAAATTATGAAATGCCATTGATACACGAGGACAGACGGACAGGCGGACGGACGAACATGGCCAGCAGAAAAATAAAGAGGACAACATTCAACAGATTGCAAAAATAAATGTGAACACTTTGTCATGCCAGAAGGCGTACATTTCAAATAATTTGAAGTGAAAACAACTCTATGGGCATCTCGGTTTGAGGTCGCTGTAAAAATGTATTACAAAAATATGAAATGTTGCAAGTGAAGTGGTAATGGTTTTGTATGAAAAGCGATGTTCAAATATAAAAACTATTTGTTATTGCTCCATCATAAAATAATTTTGAAAGTCATTTCATTGCAAATTATTATTTATTGCTACTGTTTATCATATTATAGTATTTAATCGCGATGTTTAGATTTTAATCCCTTGGAAGTAGGTAGAGATAAATCAATTAACATTATTATACACTCCACCTTTGAAAGGAGGGTATATTAACTTTGTCATTCCGTTTGTAACATCCTTAAATATTCGTTGTAGACCCCATAAAGTGTATATATTTATAATCAGCATAAAATTCTAAGTCGATTTAACGATGTCCGTCTGTCTGTCTGTTGAAATCACGATACAGCTCACATTATTTGACGTAGATCGCCAAAATTTAGGAGAGCAATTTGTATTGTGTCTAGTATGGTTGGTATTGATAATGTGATATATCGATCCACGTTTTGGTATAGTCCCATTATAACGTACCTCCCGATATTCGGTATTTTGATGGTTTTTGCCACATTTTTTCACGGATTTGTCTAAAAAATGGTATTTGGTGGCCATAATGGGTTCAAGCTCCGGTGGCGAAACATTGCATGCATAAGTCCACCATTTGGTATAGCCCCCATATAACGGTACCTCCCGATATTCGGTATTTTGATGGTTTTTACTACATTTTTTTACTGATTTGTCTGAAAATTGGTATTTGTAGGTAATAATGGGTTCTAGCTCCGGTGGCGAAACATTGCATGTATGGGTCCACGATTTTGTATAGGCTCATATAGACGTATTTCCCGATATTCGATATTTTTATGATTTTTGGCACATGAATATGTCTAGAAATTTGTATTTGTGGGTCATAATGAGCTTTAATGTTTCCTTACCCTAAGATGGAGGGTATTAAAAGTTTAGCCCGGCCGAACTTAATGTTTTTTACTTGTTTTTCGATAAACGTCGTCATCCGTATTCGCCACTGGCATGAGTATTGGTGACAATGATTTTGGTTCACTGATGAAGCTTTTAGAGATATTATTAGACGCTGAATTATCGAAAGGATCTCCTCTTAGCTGTGCCAAGTTTGTTGGTCTTACTTGTGACCCCTTGTGGAGGAGGTACATTTTTTGTTGGAGGTACCAGAAGAAGTTTGCTAATAATATTACGATGTACCAAATTTGGGCCAAATGTGATACTCCATTCGAGAGCTATCGTGAGCACCAGCCAGCCAGAGACAAAGACGGACGGGCGGACATCGCTAGATCGACTCCAAATGTCCTAAAATGGATTTGGTTCAAAGAGAACTAGGGTCTAAAATCGTTATTTCGTTGAGGCACGTTTTGGCCGAATCAAATGATATATACCCTCTCTATATGGCTGAGGCTATAAAAAGTAGAGGCTATAAAAAGTACCTAAATTCGGCCTTTCCGAATTTTTAATGCCTTCCACCATATGGAAAGAAGTTGGAAAAATTGTTAAAATACGGAATATTGGATGACACAGTTATATGAAGGATATACGAAAACGTGAACATGAATAGCCAATTGACCGACAGAGAAGACAGTGCTTATTGCGAACACCAAATACCAATTTGGATATAATTCAGTTGAAATATTGGCTAAGATCGGCAAATACTGAATATCGGAAGGTACCATTCGAAATATTCCATGATGTGAATCTGTATTGCGAACGACAAAAACGTTTAGAACATTCAGTCGAAAAATTTGATATGAGACTTTAGAATACCGAATATCGTTAGGTACAGTTGTATGGGGGCTGCACAAAAATGTGGGCCTGTGTTGATAATTTTCTATCATAAAATATAGTACCTATTGCGAACTTCAAATTCCAAATTTTAAATAGTTTTATAAAAAGTGTGGCTATAGTCCTTAAATACAGAATATGTAAAGGTGCCGTTTAATGGGGGCTATACGAAGACGTGGTCCTGTATAGGACAATTTCTGTCATAAGAGGTAGTACCCATTACGAACTCCAAATAGCAATGTTGAAAACATTTGGTATATGTAAGCCATACACAGTTCCAGAGTTTTGTTCATACAGTTAGCTTTAGCTTCGGCTTTGTGGAATCAGCTCTAATTTTTTCTTTGTGCTTCTAATTTTTATTAAATTCCAGTGTCCTCAGCGCTATGAAATTGTTATTTCTGCTGAAAGCTTTAACTATTTAAAACATATTGGAGATATTTTTATAATTTCTAAAGTTTTATTAATTACATCCAACCGATTTAATAATTTAATTTTCTTTATGATTCACAGTCAATATCTTAATAAAATCAAAAATTATTTATTACCCTATTATGTTCACATTCGGCTTGTGCAAACAAAATTCTTTAATATCCTACAGATCAGAATAATACAATCGATTTGTTATGTATTTTTTCTTGCTGCTATCACTCACATTTCATACACAGAGCAGATGTCATTGCAACCACACCAATCGCAACAATTCAATTTCCGTTCATTAAATCTCTACGAGAATGGCAAATCCAATGTCAAACACTCCCCCACAATATTCCGTCAGCGTTGGGGAAAATCCCAGAAAAAAACCTAAATGTACAATAAACGACAGTCTATCGACAAACAGCAGAAACATTTTCCTTGGCAAAACTACAAAAGACCATTTCGCAAAGTCTAAATGTTGCAAATGCACAACAATAGCAACCACAGAACAGGCTAAAACATCCGCAGCGGAAGGAAGAATCAGTGGCTTGCCTAACCCCGGCAAGCAAATGTTGTTGGAAACATATTTAGCTTGTCTTGGTGGTGGTGAGTCCACTTCTCGTTGGAGGGTGAACTCCAATCCATATGTCTTGCGTCGTCGCTCTGTTGCACTGCCATGGTGGCAGGAACACTTTAAAGGCATGCATTAACAATGCGATTATCCTTTAAACGAAACAAATTATTTCAAAATTTCATTTTCATTGCCCCCAGGCATTGCCTAAACGAAGGCAACAAGCGCCGGCCGACGTTTGCCCAGAGAGTGTGTCGGTGCACTTTAGCCGCATGGGGGAGGAAGCAAGCATATAACGACAATGATAACAAATTATAAGGGGGTGTGGGAGATTGTTAGAATCCGTGCTTCTGCGGTTGCTGGATGTATTACACGGCATATTCACAGTCAACCAAATTATGATTTATGATGCCATCTCACAACCACTCGCCGTCGTCAAACATAATTGAATTGTTCCCAAAAAAAAACAGCAAAGATTTCTTCCGGGTGGAAGAGACCGAAGGAGAGTAGAAGATAAAAACCACACATTTAATGACGGCTCCACACACATATGCCTTTGGAAAATTTCACGGACTATTACACAATTTGTTGAGTTAAATGCAGTGGCCACTCCTACTGCTACTCCTCCCCGATATTTTTCAAATCTCATCCACATCGCAGGGCATTCATAATTCCATGAGAAAGTAAATAATCTGTGGACACAAAATTGGGACAAAATCTGTTCTTTGCACACTTCATTTCATTTTCTGAAACGCAAAAAAACAAAGAATCCTAGGAATTTTCCAGCCATTCTTCTTCTTCTTTCGTATTACGATTCTTCAGCCAACCACAAAAAAGCAAATTCTAAGCGTTTTAATGATGGCATGTTTCTAATGTCCTTTTTATTCTTATCCGCTGTGCGTGATGTCTTTGAGGGTTCGTCCGCTCTCTCCAGCGTTTGTCCTTAATCAACTTGAATATAATAAAGCTCCCTCTCCACTACTACTGTCGTCCTCTGGAGTGTGGTGCCACCTCATCGTTAGTCCATCGTTGTTGATTCTAGTCCACCTTCTTCATCATCACCACCGCCATCACTGTGCTTCTAATCTAAAATTTATTACTTGAGTTCGGCCATTACATTTCATTTGCATATTTATGAATAACGAACGTCGTATCCAGTGGTGTGGAGCTAAGGGAGCTTCTTGATTGCCCATGTTGGGTGGGGTGGAGTGGTCAGTGTGGAAGGTAGGTGGGTTAAAATATTCTAATGGAATGGGCCGGAGGAGGAGTTTTCAAATATGACATCACAGTGTCCTCCATTATTAAATGACATCAAGTGGGAGAGTACGGACAGTGAAATATGGCGAAAGGAGCAATCACGAATAGGGATGTTTGGAGTTAAGGAATGACAAGAATTGGAGTATCGCTATTGAAAACTTAAACCGAAACATAATGTATAATACAATTTTTAAATATGGAATTTTCCCGATAATCCTTAATATTTTTATTACAAAATCCAAGATTTTTTGTGATGAAGTGCTTGAAAAGAAAAAAAGTCGTAGTTTTTAAGAATTACCTAACGATTTTTCTCCAAAATATCTTTGAAATATTTAAAAAGTTCACGATTTTTGGTTAGGAGGTCTTTAAAAAATATTTTTCTATGACAACTCTGGAAAAAATCATGTGAAAAATCTTAAAAAAACACATTTTTATTCCGGAAAACATAGCGGAACGTTTTTGAAAAATATTTCAAAAATAATAAATGCTTTTGTCGAAAAAGACTTTTTAAAAACAATTTCGAAATTTATGGTATTTGTTCATGAATACAAATTTCTTATTAAAACATTTTTAAAATGGCCTTGAAAAAATGTTTAATATCCTCGACTTTTCCCTAAAATATATTTAAAAAAAATCACAAGACAAAGGTTTTTTTTTTTTTTTTTTTGATCAAGATTTATCTTTTGAAAATATTTTCAAAAATCCCTAAAAATCATTTGAAAAGTATGCGATTTCTTCTTGAAAAAATATTTAATATTTAAAAAACAACTATTTATGTATTTTTAAACCGTACACGATTTATTCCTGAATATTTTCACAAAAAAATCCACTCTTTATATGGGCGAAGCCCTTTGATTTACTTTAAATTCACGATTTACGTATACACGTGATCTGATGATTAAAAATATTGGACATTATTTCACTTTTTTGCATTGGATAATGTCTATTTTTTTGACTAAATTGTTCGGATTTTATTGCTTGGTCTCTTCTCCAAATTTAAAATATACGATCACAAGGAGTGAGTCTTTATTGCCCATCCTCGAACTCGATAAATAAATCATCATCTGATTGTCTTAACTGGTCGTATAAACGGCCACACAGACTTCACTATTTTCCTGAAACGGAATAAGTTGAAAGTGACAACATCTGTCATTTCTAAGCGACTTGTCCGACAACTGTTAAAATGATTCCAGTGACCGCTTATTATATTGTTTACAAGCGTACAAAAGCATTTTGGTGAGAATTTTCCAGAAAAAAGTTATTCGCGATGGAAATCAAGCGTGATAGTGTGATTTTTTTACATTTGGCTGGAAAACCACAAGTGGCACTCGAGCATTTAAATGTGAATACTTTTTTTGTGTCTCGCACCATCGCTCGTAACCGTGATACTGGTAGCGTAGCCCGACGTCAAGGAAGTGGTCGAAAGAAAACAGCAACATCAGCAGAAATGGTTCAAAAATTAAAGAACCGACTTTACCGAAACCCGCGTCGCAGTGGCCGAAAATGGCTCGTAAGCTGAACATATCGCAATAATATATTCGACAAATATTGAAAAATGAGCTCGGGGTAAAGCTATTGAAAATCCAAAAAGTGCAAGAACTTACAACGCATCTGAACGAAAATAGACTTAAAAGAGCTAAAGAGTTGCTTTGATGGGTCGATAGTGGTGAACTGCCGAATTTGGTTTTCTCCGATGAAAAAACATTCATTGTCCAGCAATTTGTTAAGATTTCAAAGAGGTCAGCTGAAAATGTGAACCTTCGGTTGGCCACCAGAACTCAAGCGGCGGCCATGGAGATGGTGTGGGCCGCAGCTGATGGTAGCTCTACGCTCGTATTAATCGATAGAATAAATGGCCAATATTATCGCGAAAATAACATTTTGAACGAAGACCCTGGACATTCCAACAGGACAGCACCATCGCACTCAACACGCGCAACCAAAATCTCCGGATTCCAATCCGTTGGATTATTGTGTCTGGAGTATTTTGGAAAGCAAGGTTGGCACTAAAAAATACCAAAGTATCGATCACCTACAGCAAGCGCTTCGCCGGGAAAGGACCAAAATTCGGCAGAGCAACATTTGGGCAGCGTGTGACGGTTTCATTGGCCGTTTGAAGTTCATAATTCGTGCCAAACGTGATCAATTCGAACAAATCTAAACTTATTCTAAAATTTGATGCTATTTCCGAAATTTTTGCTTTCATTTAATAAAATAAAAAAAATATATATATAAAAAAATGATGGCGTTTGACTTTGTTGCAGTTTTTTTATCTCATCCTGTATTTTTAAAAAATCCAGTCTTCTCGTATAGCCAGGGATCCCTACAAAATAATTTAAAAAATACACGGTTATCCTTGAACGATATTTTTCAAAAATTCCTACTTTATTTATTGTCAGTCTATCAAAAATATTTTTAAAATCAAGGTTTATACATGAAGAAGATTTTCAAAATATTAACGCTTCATCTCTAGTGGGAAGTTGAGTATTTTCAAAATTTTAAGATTTGTGCTTGTCTCCAAATGTTTTTAAAGTCCACGATTAATGCCTTGGTATTTTTAAAAAATCCACTTATATTGAGGAAACTCTTCATTTTTGTAAAAATCACCTTTTTTGTAGGTGAGGTACAATATTATCTAAATATCGGACTATATCGTACAAGTTCAGACTATATTGAGTGACCCCATCGCTTCGTACGAGATATATGATCATTTTGACAATTTTGAATATTTGTGCCCGAAGTAGCTTTTATTTGCCATCCTCCAACTCCGTAAATACATTACGATCTGATCCTCTCAGCTAGCCAGACATATTGACATTACAATATCTACTCCGAACAGGATCGGAATTAGTCAAAAGATACATAGGGTCCGAAAAGAGGTTTATTTGATTTTTCGGAGCCGAATATGGAAAATTTGAGATGGCTGAAAAACTCGTACCAAAAGTCAGATTTTGATGGTCGGGATTTCTTGAATTCCGAATGTTTTTTTTTGCAATACAAATAGTTGTTGTTAGGATCTTATATTCAATCGTATTTAATTATATATTTGTATAGACTTCCCCTCTCCAACAGAATTGTTTCTTGGGTATTTTTTTATTTCAAATTACTATTCCCTTTTTCAACTTCTTTCAAAATCTTTCGAAGAAAGCAGTTTTCAGATATATTATATATGAATTCTAATGAGTCCTTTAATATATAATTAACTCGTTTACATCAAAGACATTTCCAAGAAATTCTCCATACTTATTTTTATCAAACTATGTCCAAAGACTATCACGCTTTTTTGAGTTGAGTCTATACTTTTCTATCATTAGTTTCTTTCCACTCTTTATTCGTTGTGCCTGATAAAGATTTCGTGTCTTCAAAATCAAATGAAGTCACATTAAACGTCTTAGTGGACACTCTGTTGGCCACAAAGCTATGGCTATGGTGGAAAGACGAAGTCAGCTCGGCTCATGCACACATTGGTCACGAACGGAAGTGCTGATAAGACTAAAAATGTTTTATTTCGTTGTCGTGTTTAATGTCTTTTTGTCGTGTCTAATGTCCTTAGGAGGATTATCAAGGTGAGTGGGAATCAGCGGAGGGAGAGAGGTAGAAAAAGAAAAGCATAGATAGAGAGGAGTTCAGCCAACAGAATATGTAATAACTTACCATCCAAATCCCCACTCATGCCAAAGAAACACCAACCCACACACCAACTACAAACATAACCACAATGACAAACAAAATGGCCAACAAAGGCAGGTGGAAAAAGAAAAAGCGAATAGGACACGGTGAACATTTAACTTTGTGGGTCCTATAGAAATGACCAATTCTTGGCTTTCTTGCTGTGGTGGCCTTTATCTGATGAAGGAAATCTTTAAGTCTTCCTTCCAAGGCATTTGAGATTAGAATGGAAAATTATTTTCATGATAAGTTTAATGTTGCTAAAATTATGGATTTTTATTCAGAAAATAATAATGGAAGAGTAATATTTTCTAAACTAATGGGTTAACGTAATGCAGGAGAATAATTAAGAAAACAAGTGTAATAAGCTCAAGATTTATTCCTGTATGAAAATTTGTTCGCGAAATTTTGGCCATGGACTACAAAACACTATTTGGCAGTATAAGGTCAACACCTTGAAATGGACCTATATTGAAAATATTTGCATAAAATTCAGGCCATTAAATTCCAAAATTCCTTATTAATAATTTCAACTCGGATGTAAAACATACATAGCTTTAAAAGCGATATAATAAATCGAGAACCTATATAGATGTTTTATACACAGAGAATCTAAAAATATGTGGCTAAGACCAGCATTAGATTCTAATAGACAGATTTCAATGTTCAAACTCTGTCTTGATATTTCAAGCAATATAGTAATTTCAACATTTAGTCGACTTAGACTTTTACGCTGATCACGAATATTACGATGTGTTACAAACAGATAATAATAAATTTAATAGTACAGAGAAGAAATAGAGATAAAATTGAATTCTTGTCATAACCAACGATAGCAATATCGGTACAGTGGCTCCAGAAAAAAACGAAGTTCGACGTATGCCTTTATATACGGTTTTATTTATTTTTATTTCCAGTTTTATTTAAAAATTGTTATTTTCTGATTTCAAAACTGTATAACTAAAATATTGAAAAAAATTAATTTAAAAAAAAAAATGCTTGCCAAGTCCCCAATTTTATGAAGTTATTAAAAAAGTTTCTTAAATTATCAATGATTTTTTTTGACAAAAAGTCTTTGGAACACTTATTTTTAAAGAAATCTAAGAGTTTTTGTCGGAAAGTGTACTATTTTCTGAGACTTTGGAAAATAAAAACGTATACAAATAAATCTTCAAAAAAATCTACAATTTTTTTGTCAGAAAAAATCACGATTCTTACATGTCCTAGCAATAAAAATGTCCTCAAAATTATATAATGTTTAAGAAGCCAGGTCCTTCTGATAGTGGTCTGATACACATCACATCTTCATGCCAAACCTAATTTTCGTTACCCGACTAAAGCGTTATTTTATCTATATTATATACAGGGTGAGATAAAACAAGTGCAACAAAGTCAAACGTCAACATTTTTACATTTTTTTTTTAAATTTTATTGAAAGCTAAACTGTCGGAAATATCATCAAGTTTTAGAATAAGTTTAGATTTGTTCGAATTGGTCACCTTTCGCACGAATTATGGCCTTAAAACGCCCTATGAAACCGTCACACGCTGACCGAATGTTGCTCTGCGGTATTTTGATCCATTCCCGGCGAAGCGCTTGCTTGAGGTGATCGACACTTTGGTATTTTTTATTGCCCACCTTGCTTTCCAAAATGCTCCAGACACAATAGTCAAATGGATTGGTATCCGGAGATTTTGGTGGCCATTGTGCACTGGAAATGAAGCGAGGAACCTCATTTTGTAACCATTCTCCTCAACAAGATTTCTGTTAAGTTTTCAAATATCTTGAGTAAATTTTCAATGTTTTCCAATTTTAACTGAATTTTGGATTTTCTGATTTTGAATATGAAATTGGCGAGGACAAAAAAATTGGGTTTATGTCAGAAAACCCGAATGTTGAACAAGCAAAAACGATGTAAAACCCTGAAAACTATGGCCAAATCGACCATTTTTCAAAATCGCTAAAATTGGGACGTTCCATTTTATGGGGTCTATGGCAATACTGAATATTTTTCCAGAAGAATAAATCTACTCACTAAAAAATATACATCAAATAACAACTGACCCTGTTGGAAACTGGGGCCAAACCCTTTAAAATATTGAAAATTAAGAGGTTACTTTTCTATCAAAAATGAAATTTTTAAATGATTTTTTGTCGAAGCGTAATTCTACTCGAATTAATGTACAAATTTCAAATTCCACCAGATTTGGTTGTAAATTGGGCAGAATCATTCAAAACGCCGAAAATCAGTGGTAATGCCATGTGGGGTTATACCTTAACCTACACATCCTGAAAATAATATCAATGACGGTGAGAAAGTTCTTTCTATAATTTCAAGTACGGACAAATATGTATGGAAAATCGACTAGACTATGGCATCTCCAACGATTATTTCGAAGTATTGCAAACGAAAAGACTTATTTAATATACCCTCCGACAATTTAGATGGCGAAATAATCTAAAGTCGTAGGGGTGGTGAATCACTCCTCTTTGATTTCGATTACGAGTATTCCCAAGATAAACAGTTAATGAACTGTTGAAAGCTATTAAAAATCACTTCACCCCAATTCGTTTTGCGGAATCCTGATTTTCGGTTGCAAAATTGTTTCTGGTCAATAACTTCATTAATATTGATTTTATACTCAAAATCTCGGACGGTCTATTTTATATTGGGTTTAACCAAAAATTTGCTGTACCTTGAAATATTCGAACCAAATGGAAAGACGCCAATATTGTGATAATTCTTAAATATAATAGTTATTAAAAAGTTAAATTAAAACTTATCTTTTTGTAATAATATTTAGAAAAATTGAGCTCAAATAGTTAGGATAAGAAACTTTAGATGGATCTGACATCCATGTTAGGGGTATCTATAATAAAAAGGAAAATTATAAATTTAATTGTATATAAAGTGTTCTAATTTGGATTTACGACCTTAAAATTAAAGAGGAAATAAATTTAAAATTCGTAATAATATAAAAAATATGTATTCTTATTCATAAATAATTTCTAAAACATTTCTTTGTGTTCTCCAAAGATTTGACATTGAATGATCGAACACTTGAATTGTTTGTCCAAACAAAACTATGGTTTGTTGTGCTAACAAATTCCATTTGAAAATAATAACAAATCTTTCATTATTTTTCAACATAAAAATATTGAATTGTAATAATATTAATAACCCAACAAACAAAAACAAAAAAGCCGCCACCACAGCGGTCAACCGGCTCTTGATCTCAAGTAGTTTATAAACATCTTTGTGGGCTCTTATACATTATGGAAGACAAATTTTATGGTTATTTATAAGTCTTTGTCAAACTATGAGGGTGAGGCAGAGACATTGACGACCACAGCCATCACCAGATGGTCTTGAATTTCACACTTAACGACAATTTTCCCCAAAACCCTCAAAATTTGTCAAGGATGATTATGCCTAAATGAATTTGTCGTAAAACTCCGTTTATGATCGATACTCAATTGTGCGAAGAAAAAGAAGAAAAGTCACAGACATTCCCACAGCAAGCCGGGGGGACTGACCGCAAATAATTACAAACTATTTTGAAAAACAAAAGAAAAATATTCCAAGCAGTACTTCTTTGAGAAATTTAAATATTACAATGACTACATACGTTGCACATACAGAATAACTTTTTCAAGTACATATGTACAATGTACATACCTTGGAATGTGGCATGAATTATCCTCCGTTTTTAATTAGTCTCCATTTTATTCTGCCCAGCCATGTAAGCTAATTTATCCAGTGTTGTTGGATGCATCTTGAAAAATTATTCAACCGAAATTTCTTTTTAAAATTTGCGAATGCTTCCTCTCATCGCTTGGCTGCATATCAAACGAAATGCTCCACAATGGGCAAGGATGAGGAGGACAATGGATGCGAAAAGTGGCTGCCTGGATGGCTGACGGGCTGCAGCCATTCCTCGTGGTTTCTCATGCAAAATGGTTATATATTTAGCATTCATTCTTCATTTATTCTTTCTTTTTCTTCTCTCCATTCATTTCATTTTCCATTTTGTGTCAATTGTATGCCATTTTATTTGCTTGGAAAAATCTTAAAATAATTCCAAGACTTAAAGTCAAGTGAATTGAATTTTGAGCACCATTTCCCCCCGGCCATTTGCGTAGAATCCATAGATTGTTGCTGTCGTCGTCGTTTGCTCTGAAATGGTTAAGTAAGTGAAAATTTTTAATTGCAACATTTTACCTCTTTCATGGTTTTGTGATTTTGTTACAAATTCCATAAAATTATTATTGTGTACTGATTTAGCCCAGCTGCGAGGTATGCGAAGTGTTGGCGATATTAAACGAAATTGTAATGTTATTAGAGCAGTCAGTATTATCCTACGAGTGGGTGTTTTTACTTGGAGTCACATGGACTAATGGCACAAGTTAGTCAACAACTAACAAAATTGGCATTTTTAAAGAGAAAACTAGTTAATGAATGAAAATATAAAAAAACAAAGGAGGCAAGTTTTTGAATACTCAGCACAATTTGTATACCGCCCTGAAATATCGGGAGTAAAATATGGTTCTAGCTATTATTGGGAAGCTTAGAATCCAAGGAAATCTAGAATTAACATTTTTAAGTTTTTTATAATTAAGAAATATCCGCGCTTGAGTTCATTTTTTTTTAAATTTGTATAATTTTTTATTCAAATTTTGACATATTACGAGACCTATAAGAACTTTTTGCCGACAATTTATATATATTTGTTTAATCTTCTACAAGTATATTTGAAAGTATATTTTATTAATTATATAAAAATTTATGAATTTTATAAAAAAATCACATTTTTATGCCTTAGGAAGAAATATAGAGGAATCTGATTCACTTATATACAATTATAGCCATCTGGGAACTGTGGTCTCTTTGTATGAGTTTCCAGGTGTTTGAAAATATTGACCATATGTGAAATTGGTGTCAAGGAACATCGACTATCATAAAAATAAAAAAATAAAGTAAAAAAAAATATAGGCAGAATCAGGAACCCTCTTCGAAAGATAGATGAAGTGTAGGGCCAAAGTTCAGACCCCCTTCGCCTATTGCAAGGTAGGTACAACAAGGAGTTAAACTTTACATCACATTTACGGAATTGCTCTAATTTTGGTTGACATATGGGACAGTCGAGAACTCACCGATAATTATTCAAAAAAAATAACTCTTTGCTGGGTCGGGAGAAAAAATACAATGTACTAAGTATGGGCCAAATTGAAACCCCCTTGAGAGGGGTTATCTGGATCGACTTCAAATGAAGTAAAACTGATTCTGTCCAAAATTTACAATTTTTCGACAGCGATTTTATACCCTCAGCCATATGGCTGGGTATATATCGTTTGGTACGGCCAAAACATGCCTCATCGAAATAACGGATTTAGGTCATAGGTATGATTGGACAAATCCGTTTCAATCTGTCATTTGAAGTCGATCTAGGGGTACCGTCTGGCTGGCTAGTGTCCACCATAACTCGAAAGAGGTATCCGATTTGGTCCAGATTTGGTGCCTCGTAATATTATTATCAAACTTAAATCGAGTTCAGGGATGGGCAACATCGGTCCACTCCCTTTGGTACCTCCCCCATAAAATATCAAAAATTTCACGGAAAATAAATTATCTCATGAAATTAGAAGGTCTAGGTCTGGTCCGAAAATGGACAATGTCGATTCACTCCATCAAGTATCTTCCGCACAAAGGGTCAACATTTGAAATAATTATAACTCGTATAAAATATTTACGAGTTAGCACATCATGTTTTACACATCCTAATTTTTTATAAGAGCAATACTTCGGTCCGCTATACAGAGTGAGATAAACAAAAAGTGCAACAAATTCAAACGCCATCATTTTTAAATTTTAGTGAATGAAAGCAAAAAATATCGGAAATAGCATCAAAATTTTAGAATAAGTTTAGATTTGTTCGAATTGGTCACCTTTGGCACGAATTATGGCCTTCAAACGGCCAATGAAACCGTCACACGCTGCCCGAATGTTGCTCTGCGGTATTTTGGCCCATTCCTGGCGAAGCGCTTGCTTGAGGTGATCGACACTTTGGTATTTTTTAGTGCCAAACATGCTTTCCAAACTGCTCCAGACACAATGGTCCATTGGATTGGTATCCGGAGATTTTGTTGGTCATTGTGCGCTGGAAATGAAGCGAGGAACCTCATTTTGTAAACATTGTTGGGTGGCGCGTGCTGAGTGTCATGGTAATAAGTTCTGTGGAATGTCCAAGGTTTGCGGCCAAAACGTTTGCGTGCCTAAGGGTGTATTAAAACACCCTCCAGAATACTTTCGCGATAATATTCGGCATTTGTTCTGATGCCATGGCCGATTAATACTAGCGGGGAACGACCATCGGCTGTTATGGCGGCCCACGCCGTCATCATGGCCGGCGCTTGAGTTCTGGTGGCCAACCGAAGGTGCACATTTTCAGCTGACCTCTTTGGCAAGTAAAGACGACCATTTTGTTTGTTTACAAAATGCTGGACAACGAATGTTTTCTCATCGGAAAAAAACCAAATTCGTCAGTTCACCACTTTCGGCCAAGCCAAGCAACTCTTTACCTTTTTTGAGTCTATTTCCTTTCTGTTGCGGTGTAAGTCCTTGCACTTTTGGAATTCCAATGGCTTTATCCAGAGCTCATTTTTCAATACTTTCCGAATGGAATATTGCGATATATTCAGCTCACGAGTCATTTTTCGGCCACTGCGACGCGTGTTTAGATCGAGTCGCTTCTTTATTTTTCGAACCATTTCTGCTGATGTTGCTGTTTTTTTCCGTCCACTTCCTTGACGTCGGGATACGCTACCAGTATCATGGTAACGAGCGATGGTACGAGACACGAAATATTTATTCACATTTAAATGCTGGAGTGCTCTAACGTCACTTGTGGTTTTGCAGGTAAATATAAAGAAATCACACTAACACACTTGAATTCCCTACGAATAACTTTTTATCTGGATTCACACCAAATGCTTTTGTACGCTTGTGAGCTGTCACTGGAATAATTTTAACAGCTGTGGGACGAGTGGCTTAGAAATGACAGCAGTCTGAAGTTGGTTGCAGTTTTTTCATCTCACCCTGTAGATGGGGTTGGCTTGACAGAATTCGTATAAGCTAATGTTTGATTAGCGGGATCTGAATGGGGGTGTAAAGTTTACTAAGAACGAGAAGCGCAGAAAACTTAATACAATCCTTGAGGGTGCTCCACGACAGAAACATATTGAGGGCTTTCAGGACTCAGGTAAAAAGTACAGAGCCTTTGTTCTAGTCACACGTCACGTTTCAACAATAAATGCATATCAGTGAAACTTGTACACTTTTTCGGCAATCAGAATGGCCTACAAAAGCCATGCATTGATAATTAGAACTTAGAATACGAGATATGTGCGATTGAAGTACTGAGAAAATTGTCAATTTTTTTCATTCTAGAAATCTCTATTTTAAAAGAAGTTTGTAAAATGCTTCGACCTCCAATCAAAAACGCTTAACATACGTATTTTCCTTCCCCCACAAATTCCCAAAATAATATCACACTAAGTCATAAAATAATTATTTTTACATTTCCACGGAATAATTGATATCCCCCTCCCCCTGTAAACGTCAAGCCAATGAACTCGACAATAATCAACCGCTAAAGCGTCTGCAGTGAAGAAAACACTTGATACCACTTGCTTACCCCACAAACAGATGTATCTGAACGCGAAATGTTTAACATGTCTCGCTGAACTGACCACACACTTCTCGATAAGATCAAGATTATTTTTAATCGCCCAGCCTGCAGACAATGCGATCATGTTTTCACAACAATGTTAATACATTTTTTGCGCTTAATTTTATCATTTTCAGACAGACCAAAGCAATTGAAGTTCAGCTGAGGCAGCTGATCAGGAGGATCATACGAACGAATGCGGTAGCAATTAAAAATTTGGAAATTTGATCTTTCGCTTTAGCAAATAATTTGCTTTTATTTTTGTTTGTTCTTCAGCAGAGCATCTCGCAGAAATCACAATCATCAATGAAACGATCGATGAACAATCGAATGATGGGAAGGAATTAAAACGGAGCACATCAGAATGTATGACGTCTAGCAAAATGATTACGACAGTAATCCCCCGGCTTGGCGGAGAGGCAGAACTATTTAATGAAAGTCACGTTCCGTTACACAGACACACCTACACATATTGCTCTCTGTGAAATTGATCCGCCTTTAGCGAATTTG
The DNA here is from genome assembly GCF_030504385.1 of Musca domestica. NCBI lineage: Eukaryota > Metazoa > Arthropoda > Insecta > Diptera > Muscidae > Musca > Musca domestica. Next base: position 3,711,502 of record NW_026712358.1, read on the forward strand.
TCTATGGATGTGGAATGCCTCCTCACCTACAATGGGTTTGAAGTCATTTGAAAATAGAGAGAGAATGAATAACGTAATGAGATGATTGCATGTGAAGGACTCACCAAGCCATCAACGATCCATGCCATTCAACAAATGGAGGTAACTGTATGAGTATATGCTAATTGTCCAGATTAGACCTGCTGTCATGTTTCAACGAGTTGCAAATATGGGTGGCTATAGTTACCGCTTGAATATATGAGGTCACCGGATATCGGAATTCTACTGGGCACACAACAGTCATCCATCTATCTGAAATTCCACCCAAATATGGTTGAATGTGACTGTGTGTTTGTGGCTGAATAACTAGCTATCCCAGATGAATAACGGCATTTATATGTACCTAGAAAATCGTGCTATTCTTTACGCACAAAACAAGTGGTGGTCATTACCTGGTAGCGTTTAGATTCACAAGTTTAGTTTCTTTGTAGATATATTTCATCGCTGTGGGGATTCAATAAAAGTTTTAAACTGAAAAAGTATCCTATTAAGAAGTTTGCATTCCAAATTATTCTAATAAATAGATAAATATTTAAGATCACCGATGTAGGCAAGGACTATGACTGGACACACTTTTCATGGTCTGCCAATTTTATAAAATGTTTATTCAAACCTTAAATATTTAAAATATTGTATATCTATATCAATATTTTAGGCCCTTTCAGCGAAAGTTCTGTTATTTGAGGACAAAAAATATCAACTATACTTTCTGAAAAGGAATACACTGATTCATTTTTCATTCAGAAAACCCTATGCGCGTAAATTAAACCTATTCGATTGCTAAATAAGGCTAAAATATTTGAACTTCATTAAAAAAAATCTAAAATATGATTTACGGGTCATGAATATTTCGAGGAGTCAATATTTTTTAATATTTTTAAAGCCAAAATACGCCTCATTGAAATAACTAAGGCATTTAAAATCGAACTGAGGGCGTAATCGGGGTGCGAACGAGAAATCCCTTATCTCTGATTTCTAGTTAGCAGTAATATGTTAATCGAATTTGAGATCAGGCACCTTAAAGATGTGATATAACAGTTCAATGCTAACCTCCCCATAAGCGATCAAAATGTACAAAAAAAAAAAAAAGACGCATATAAAACTAGATGAGCCCACGGTTATGAATAAGAGTCAACGTTTTCAGTATTCAAAATGGACAACTTTTTCAATTTGACAAAAAATTGTATTCAAAACTATTTCATCGTCTCCATACGTAAACCCTAGAAACCAAGAGTGGCCACAATATCAATTTTCAGAATTTCTGCGATAACCCTTCACCCAATGCCAAATTTAGAAATATTTAGTACGCATATCCAAAACAATCTACAATTCTTCATCCTAGACACCCAGAGTGATCTAAAATTAGTATTATTTAGTACTTTTCGAACAATTATAGTACACATTTGAAAAAAAAAAAAAAACGTTGCATATCAGATCGTTGACACCAACACTTGTCGCAATATAACATTTCACGGTTTCAACTTTCAACCTTTACCCAATACCCACTTTAGTAACACTTTGTACGTTTTGAAATTTTATACTATGCATTTCCGAAACTATCTCCATATATGTAGGCTACACATGAACAGCGACCCCAACACCAAATTACAGATTTCAAGGACCCAATACCAAATTGTATTGTAAATCATGAACATTTCTCAAACCACCATTTTATCACAAACTTACCACCAACCGGGACCCAATTACACATTTCCAAAACCACCTCCATATATCAAACTTACTTTGTAATCTCGATTCTCACACTTAATTTCAAATGTTTGGCTCTATCCGCTTAAAAAACCTCAAATTGTACCATTTTAGATCATTCCTTTGGTACATCTACTATGCACCCCATCAGTGACTCGAATTTCAGAATTCTAGCTTATACCGTTTGTCCAATACAAGGAATTACATTTTTAGTACATTTTAGTACTTTTCGTATGCTTTCAGTACGATTTTTAGCCTTTCCTACACACCAAGACTGACTTTCAAAGAAAATGTTAAGGTTCCAGTTTAACTCTTTCGTCTGGGCGTTGATTCTCTGTCTATCTGTTATTTCACTACAGTTTTTTTGCACAATACTGTATACCTGACTCGTTTTATATTAAAGATTTTTTTTCGGAAATTCCGAATTTTTGTAGGGAGGTGCCAAGCCACTCTCTTTTTGAGAATTGCATTTTTTTTCGTTTTTTGAAAATTTTTTAAATTTTTGTGTAGGAGGCATTATAAGGAGTGGAATAATATTTCCAATCTCTGAACTTGATCTAAATTAAATGAGCTAATTGGTATCCAAAACAAATTCACATAAAAGTAGTGTTTATCTTTACCCGCTAAATATAATTCAAGGGTCGTCCAAAATGCTATGCTTCTGCGCTGTTCTAAACCCTAACTTCACGCAAAATTCCGTGTCGTTTGGTTTTTAATTGTGACTTGTAGAGCCACTTCAAGATCAGGAAAATTTTAACACCTAAACATACATCAGGAAAGTTTTCTTTTTTTGGTCCATTTCAACCCCTAAACATTTTGCGATCATCTCCAATTCTGACCCCACCTCCATTTTCAAATTTTGTGAGGATCGGGCCGTAATAACGAGCTGTAGAGTGATTACAAATTAACATGGACTGTATCGTATGGTATATCTTTTAGATGTACCAATACCTTCAATATACTCATATACCAGGGCTTACTATAAAATTCGCTCAATATTATAGGTATAATCATGACTTAAAAAAAAACATCACATCTTGTAAATATTCTCATCATTACGTTTTCAAAATCCGTAAAAACTTTTGGCCAACCTCTCGGATCGGAAAATCTAAATGATATTGATCGTTTGCGGTTTTGTTATATAAAACAATTAAAATGTCAAAATTATGGAAAACCAAGTAAAAATTCTAGGCAAACATGCGATATGTCATGGCTTCGTTTGTCAGTTGGGGCTAGTCGTTAACAGCGATAATGTAGAACAGAAGGCACAGAAGTGGCTAAAATCTCTTTGGTCAGAAACACAACTCAACAGAGACATGGCATGGAAAATCTTATGCAAATTAAGAGGGCTCATAGCCATGTGAAATAGAACGCAATCTTACGACAACGACACCACCGCCACTACCGCCTCCGTCATCATCATCATCGTCACTATAACTATCAACCCCAACCCCCTACAGGCACACGAAGTTTACCGCAACTCAATAGCCAACAACCACATCTATTTCCACACACCCACACAGTGCACATGGACATGCCAAAGGATAATGGCAAACCACCTGCTTAACACTCTTCAGCAAGTGAGCAATTAAGGTTACATTTGTAGTTAACCCATAAACACCCCGGCAATGTTCTCCTATCTCCCCCCTCCCCATGCAACTTGACACTCGCCCAGCTTAACGAAGTTAACTCGGTATCAGTCACTTTTGCTTGCTCTCGCTCTCTCTCTTTCCCAGTTAATTTCGTTCGACTTCTACGTTTATCCTTGCAATAAAATCAGCCAGCAGTCAAAAGGGCATTTGCATTAGAAAGCGTGACACTTGTCGCTCAATATTATTCACCGAGACGCACGCTCCAGCTATAACTTCAAGTGAATATGAAATGAACACACGCCGTGAACTGAATATCATTTTATGGAAATTTGTTGTTGTTGTTGTTGTTGCTGCTGTACTTCAGTTTGAAGCATAGTCTTACATTTGACTACAACAAAACAAAAAAATGACCAACAACATCCGGTCAAAATATGATTAGAAGGAGGCGACTTCAGCCACCCAACCAACAAACCGAACAAACCGAAATTAGAACTGGCCGGCCGTCACTGGCTGCCAGTGTCTCCCATGCACTAGTCGGCTGGCTATTTTTCTTAGTTGGAAATTATGCTCTTATCTGGTTTCCTGTCGTGTTACTTTAGTCTATGGTTACATATTTCTTAAGCTATTCTCCTGCATATCTCAAGGAATAAAAATGCGGCGAATATTATTGGGTTGCGGTTAGCTGGGGTTTACCACGCGCTCCCTACCCTCCCCTCACCGGCACCAGCACGAGTTGTCAGTAACGTTTCATAATAGATTGTCAAGACATTTATAATAGATTGAATAATCTTATCAACCTTAATCGTGGCCAGGGCGAAACAATGTTTGGCACTTTGGTTTGTAATAAAAATAATTTAGAAAGTCAAAATTGGTATGCCGTCTAAAATAAACTCTTAGTCTATGGCAATTTATTTATATACGTATACACAAATAATGGTGATCAAAGTTCCAAAACTAGTAAACATTCATAAGAAACCCACGTTTTTTCTACTAGGTCCACAGGGAAAAAACAATTCTGAAAATACATTATTACAATGTTCCCGATTTCATGCTACAAAAAATTGAAAAAATCAACAATTTTATACTGAAAGTCTTAAAAATATTCTGAAGCAAATTTGTGATTTTAGGCCAAGATAGACTTGAAAATGGTAAAGAAAACATTTGTTTTAAGAGTTTTAATTTTTTTAGAAGTACTTGAAAAATGTTTTATTTTAAAAATAGTGGTTTTTTCAATTTTCTTAAAAAATATTTTTTGAAAAAAAAAAACCCATTATTTTTCCTAGGAAGTTAAAATAAAACGAATTTTGTCCAAAAATTTCTTGCAGAATATTAAAAAAATCACGATTCCTGTGCTAGCCTTTCCACAAATTAAAAAAAAAGTAGTAACTCTTTAAAGTGCACATATGAAATCGGAGATACCATCAGCAATATTCCCAAAATTTTGAACTTTAGTTATGCTTTCTGCAAGGGAAATAAATATGTAAAAAAACTTAAAACTTCGTTCAGGTGGAACGAATACATAACAAGTGGAGTATATAAGTGCGGTTGTAAGATTTAGAAGATTTTCCAAAGGAATTTTAGTTTTATTTAATTCTTTGGTTCCTCTTCTATTGAGCTTACGATCTCGTCACTTGGGTAAAAAATGTTTTTGTCTTAGAAGTTATTTTTAAAAAAATAACTTCTGGGGAGAATGTCCCAGACAAAAAACAAGGGAACTGATAAGGATTGGTGGCTCTTTCCAAAACCTAGGTATTTTCTGCCTTACCCCTGGTAAACATTAACATCGTTCTCCACTAATAAACAAAAGTTGTTTTTATAAAAATAAAGGATTAAGCCTGATCATTTTGCAACAACAAAATACTATGGTATTCCGAACAAACAAGCCAACTCTGTTCCAAAAAAAAAACTTAATTTAAATTTAATAAGAACAATTTATGAAGTTTTAAGTTTGGATTACACCATAGCGATGACAATGGGGGGTGTGGTGTCTGATGGGACTAAACTTTTGTGTCCCGAAAGTAGAGTTAGGAAGTTCTTGCACTTTTTACATTTTAATGGCTTTACCCCGAGCTCATTCTTCAATATTTGCCGAATGGATATGCTTTAACAGCATCGGACGAGTGTCTTTGGGATGACTGCAGTATGGAATTGGTTGCAGTTTTTTCATCTCACTCTGTAGAAGGGGATTAATCTAATACAAAATTAGTCCTTTTTTTTTTTTAAATACCTTCAAATCTCTTCTCTACACATTAGCAGTTACCTAATTGCCAAATTTAAAGCAATATGCGTTCACCCAACACCAAATGTAGTTTTTTCGTATATTTGAAGTACGTATTTTCAAAATTCACTTCTTTCTTTTAACCCTATCACATTTTGCAGTCCTATCCGTCCCCCGAATACCAAATTTATTATCATATAGTACGCATTTCCAAAACCATCTCCATATTTTAACCCTTCACACTAACAGTGAACCTAATGTGAAATTTCAGATTTGATGTACTACTTGTTCACCAATACCAATAACAACCAGTTAGTAGTTTCGTATAAACGTACGTATTTCCAACCCTGTACTTTATTTCAACGCCAACCACCAGCAATGACCCCAATATCAAAATTTTACATTTCCAACTAAAATCGTTCCCCCCAAAAACCAAATTTTGTACCATTTACTTGCAGTTCTTATACCAACTACACGTGTTCAAAACCACGTTCTTATATCAACTCTACTTCCCAAACTTAGTTCTTATACCCCAATGTGAAGCTCAATCCGTTCACATAATACTAAATGGTTACAATTTTTTTTGCAATTTTGTAATTTTAGTACTCTGATTTTTTCCCAATACAATGGATTCAATTTTTGTACCTTAGTACACTTAATTTTCAAAAAAACCGTGTCATAAATCCCCCTCACACAAACATTGACACACATGCAAAATTATATAATTTTAGCTTCAGCCGTTTAATCTTGGTGTGGAATTGGTTTGTCACTAACTGACTGAAATATTTTCAAATTTATTTTTTGAATATAAAATAACCCATGAAACAATGCCCACACAGATAGCTTTTATACATAAAAACCGTTGTATTGACATCATCTTTCATATTTAGTTCGGAGAAACCAAATCGTCAATGCTTTCAAAGGACATCAATTACTAATACAATGCCACTTTTTTTACTAGACTAAAATGTGACCACTGAGACTACATTACGATCACCCTTTTTATAACCTCATCCTGGAAAGGGGGTATATTAAATTCCTCCGTATAGTCATCGTAGACCCCATAAAAATATATGTGTATTTATGATCACCGCAAAATTCTGAGTCGATTTAACGATGTCCGTCTGTCTCTTTGTTGAAATCACGAGGCAGTACACACTAATTAACTCTGACATTTGGGACAGTACTTTGTATTGTGTCTAGGATAGTTGGTAATGAAAATAAGGAATGTCGGCCCACGTTTTCGTATAGCCCCCATACAACGGTACCTCCCGATATTCAGTATTTGGATGGTTTTTGGCACATTTTCTATAGGACTTGTGTTATTATAGGTATTTATAGTTCATAATGACTTCTACAACCGGGGTCAGAACATTTCCATATTGGCTAGATTTTCTATGGAATTGTTTTAAATTTTGTATTTAAGACTCATAATAAAATTTAAAAAAAAATTAAAAATTATGGTGTTTGACTTTGTTGCAGTTTTTTATCTCACCCTATATAGCATTTCTTTTGCACAGGATCATTGAAGAACCAAGAATCCTGCATTATTATTAGTTTTCCTCTATTACTTACCTCTTCTCCCCCCGAACAATAATACAAATGGAAAGTTGGACTACCCTGCACTACCATGATATGTAAGAATTGAGGAATTTTCCGAAAGGAATCTTGCACGCAAATTTATTTATGTATTCACATGGAACGGCCAATGACCCACCAAAAACCTTCTAAACAAAGACAAAACCATTCTAGAGACATTATTTTTTAAGCATTTTGTTGGCCATATTTACCGTCGTATTACTATCATTAGGACACTAAAGGAGTCGGAGACGGCCAACGATGTTGGTGGACATTGGCAAGTTTATGTCCAGCAGTGATAGCATCTTCCAGTGATATATGTATGACGTATTCATGTTGACTTCCTAGCTTTTACCTGTTTTTTTTTTTTTTTTGGTTTTTCTGTGTCTTTAGTGAGACCGGAATTTCAACTATCATTTAAGGTGCTTTTTTTGTTGCTATTGTTGTAGGAATTTTCTAGAGAAATCAAACAAAATATCAAGTAATCAGACCACTGGCGGAGCCCTACACTTACAAAGTGACACGTGCATCCCAAACGCCAACACCAACACCGCCACCACCACCACCACCATCATCGTCATCATTGTAAGCTACTACAATAGCCACCTTGCTCATTTAGTAGTGCATGTTCGCACATAAATCCCCAACTTTACGCTTGGCCAGTTGTGGCGAACAGACCGGCATAAAGTATAACGAAAAGTTAATTTCAGGTCGGTTCACTCATGTGTCACGAACTTAATTTTCATTCGTTTTTTTCTTTCTTGCCCAGCAGTATTGTCGTTATTCTATAGCTTATTTCTCTTTCCGATGACCAATAAAGTAGCGACTGTCATTATTGTCTGCTTCCTTATGTTAGCAGCGAACGTTTTTGTTTCTTTTGTGTAAACTTTTTGTCTTCCACAATGGCCAGAGTACGTCAAAGCTGGTGACTCGTATTACACCATCCAGCAAACATTAGGCTGTTCGTTCGCCAGAAGCTCTTTTGAATTGAAGGTAGGAAACGTTTTTATGTTGCCTTTGATGACTGCTTCTGACTGAGATCTTCAGGGAGCGACTTGAAAGAGCAAATCACTTAAATTTTATTGGTTTTAGCTTGACTTCCTTTTCCAATGAAGATTTAATGAGCGTATTTTGAAAAGCTGTGGGCCATTGTTCTCCTGTTCATCATCTGTCGAACGTGACAAATGGCCAGAGAGTTCTGAAGTGAAGCATTTGCTACCAGACAGCATCATGACATTTGGCTACTCGAGTTTGCTGTTGCGCATGCGTGCATTTAGTGGTCATTTAAAGTCACTGACTTGTCAAGATGAGTAGTCTGGTGTTGGGTGACAATTGTTGCTGTTGAATGGCGACAATGCAACCACTTGCAGCCGTTCCAACTGCTATTGAGTGGCGATCGTATGTAAGGTTGTCTGCATATTCCTCGAAGATCACA